>NC_030426.2:23068698-23153698 GCF_001660625.3 Ictalurus punctatus | reverse complement strand
ATAATGATATAAGCTAGATTAAATAAATCCTAGAAATTGTTCACAATAAGGCTTTTACTAACAAGTTTGTGTCAGGTTTGTCATTTTGTCTAGAATACAATAATGTTTTGGCTAAAGAAAACACATCTTTATAAAAGTAATCTTCACATGATTGTATATCCAAAGTTTGTTAATATTATTATTATTATTATTATTATTATTATTATTATTATTATTATTATAGTTTGGTTTTAGCCAGTCTTTCACAATATAACAGAGATTTGTTTCATATAAATTCTGCTCTCCTGCATGTGAGATGAAGTGACGTCTGCATGCCTAATACTGTTACTAAAGATACAATGTCTGTTGATGACGCCATCACATCAGTCCTTATAAACAGTGTCAGTAGTGTACATTTTATGTCGCAGGTAGTGTGTGCAACCTCTATTCTCACTATAGAATACTCTCACTATAGTCTTCTCACTATAAATGTACAATATCTCTGAAAGAATGGAGGATGCTGGAGGCAGACATAAGAAAGAGAGCAGTGATGTGTGTGTGTGTGTGTGTGTGTGTGTGTGTGTGTGTGTGTGTGTGTGTGTGTGTGTGTGTGTATGTGTGTTTTTGTGTTAAAAAAATGTTTTCTTTTTAGCACTGATATAAACTCAGAAGATAAAAATAAGAAATAACTGAAGGCACACTCTACACACAGGATAAGTAAGCTGCTGTCAGCTTCTGACAGGCATGGCTCACTTTCTGGCATTCAAGACAAGCTGTATAATATTTCTTACACACACTCATTATCCGCTTCTCTGTGACTCCTCGCCTCATTCACAGAGAGAATTCGACCACGCCCAGGTTGCCACAAAGTGTATTCTTGTCGTTTCTGTGTTTCTGTGAATGGAAAACTGTGTTGTAACTATTTGATAAAGTGCACTAACGCAGATGTGTTCCATCTCTTTGCTCTCACAGTCTCAGCGGCGTGTGACCTTTCACCTTCCAGACGGCTCTCAGGAGAGCTGTAGTGACAGCGGTTTGGGTGAGCCCGAGTCTGTTGGGGGTGGGGCTTTGCTTTCTAAGCCCCTCCCACTTGCACAGGAGGAGTTCTATGAACAAGATAAAAGAACCGAGGCAGATGGCAACTCTGATCCGAACTCGGGTGAGTCCCAGACCAAACTGCATCAGATTTAAATAATATATTAAAACTAGTAAATGCTGGATATTTGTTTACTGATTTTTTTCTTGATGATCAGCTGATGATTGTTATATTTGTTTTCTTTTTACACTTTAATATGTGAAACTCAAATTTTCTTATAAATATCGACCCCAGAGAAATTCAGATGATGTGATCTTTCTTTCTTTCTCGCTGGACTCATAAATATTCACGAGCTGTGTAAAATGATGGCCGAAGCTAAAGTATGGATCCGACTATTTTACACAACAAAAGCCATAAAGTACCTTATTTGCCCGATGTTCTGTAGGTCACTGCATTACTGAATGTTTTTTATTCATGAACGAATAAATCATTCACATCACACACTTGTAAACACGATATTGTAGAAAAAAAGGCAAGGAAGACAGAGAAAGTGAAAGGAGACTGCTTTTATTCCTTTCTTTCTCTGTTCTCCTTTAATCAAGGATGACGTTGTTACGTCGCTTTAGTGCTTTGGATGGATGGCAGCTTAAATGAACTGACCTTAAATGTTAACCCAGTGATTGACTAAAAGAAGTCGTTTAAAAAGTATTTAACTTTTTAGACAAATTTAACCTAGGAGTTTAACTTTTCACTGAGGAGACTGATTTTTTTTTTACTGCACAAATTTTGATAAATAGAAGAATTACAGTACTGTGAAGGCTTTCACGGTGCTTTTACATACAGTGTGCAATGCATTTTCCATCATAGTACTTCTGACCAATGATTAAAAGAGTTTTTTACATTTTCAGCCTTACATGCCCCTCAGACAAGCCCCAAGAAATTAAATAAACTATCAATTTTACTTAGACACTGACTCAGTAAATAATCAAACAGATATGTGTTATGTAATTTGTTATGGAATGTTACAGAAATAAATGTTGTGGCTTCAAATCAAGCCTGCAGAGTTGCTTGTTTTTTTCTCTAGTTTGTATGCATTACCCTAACCTTGGCTGCATCCAAAATCATGTACTGTGACAGTACGTACTGCATTTGAAGCAGTACCTACTACACGGCCATTGAAACAGTACATACTAATCAGTATGTGTGTGTAGTATGACCACAATCCCGGACATACTACATCCGCCATGTTGGCATTGTCATGTGACCGTTGATGTCATGAACACAAAAATCTTAAAGGGACCACCAGATTAAAGCAACCGCAAAATGCACATCAGGAAAGTTAACTGAATTTGTAATTTAATGTGGGCGGGGTTAACAGACTGAGGTGAATTCGTTGCTGTTAGCTTGGACGGCTAAGGCATGATGGAGATCACAAAAACAGTTTCAAACACTGTGACAACTGTTTTCTTGTTTAAACCTTCAACAAGTTAATAATTTATTCGGGTGTTGTTAAACAACTCCTGTTTAACCAAGGTTTAATACTTAAAAAGAGCCAACACGCTGTCTTCTGTGAGTCCCATTGCATTATGGGATTTTTGACTCACGTAGTGTCCATCGGTTGCATACTGCAAAATCTTGCCATCCGGGTATTTCTCACCTACTGTTTCTCGGCTACTGAGAATTCAAACATACTACCCCTCTGGTGTACTTTTTTTTCGCCTACTATGTAGTAGGGTAGTAATGCAGTTTGAGACACAGCCCTTGAGTTTGCTACAACTTATGGTTACCGCTCTCTTCTCAAGCAACCACTTTGTCGTATTAAACCTACATTACGTCTAACCTCTACTGCTGTCTCTGCGACTGTTCTCACCTGCCACTTGCCATGACATGTTCCTTTAATTTATTGGTTCGTGATCAAACCCTTTACTCTTACAGGAGCAGCAAGTGCTTCATGCTTTTTTTTTTTCTTATAAAGCAATACACTTTCCACTCTCTTCACTTGTACTATTGAGTCTCCTTCTTCATGCCTAAGCACGGAGGAGTGGGTCGCTCGGTTTAATTCCACCTTCACAGATCTCTGAGATGCTGTTCCTCCTACAGTATTTAAATGAGAAGCTAGGGATCAGCCCTTGCTCTGTAATCACATTCGTACCTGCAGTGTTGCAGGAAAGTTAAGCAGAAAAAAGGAATGGAGATAAGATTCGGATATCTCATGCAATTCTAAGGGATTGCTTAACTTAACCCTTTCATGCTTTAATTATGAAATCCTGTTCAAGGATTTTTTTTTCTGTGTTTTTTTTACTCTTCTTTAGGTATAAAAATGATTTTACCTTTATTTTTCCTTTTACATAAATTTTTCAAAAAGTTATTGAAGTGTCCATTCCAGTGGACTGCATGCGTTCGGTGGCTGTTATAGCTGTCCACTGTGGTGACCACTATGCATAAAAGGGTTAATATCAATGCTTAAGCAGAGAAGGGAGTGTATTTTCATTTCTTCTCCATAAACTTCCATAATCATAAGTCATAAGTCCTAATAGAACACTTAACATGGTTGCTTGATGCAACATTTGCATGATTTTTTAAAAAATATGCTCAATGGCAACTGCCAATTTTGCACTCTTGAACTTGGATGGCTGTGACAGTGTTGGGATTTGAAGGAGTAACAGATGATTCTGCATCAAACAAAATCCTCTGTGTAAACATCTGCCTTCAAAGTTCTTCAGAGATGGCACACAGATGTTACTTTCTGTAAGCTAAACATGGTAACGTCGTCATTGGCTTGGTCATCTTGGACATCTGGAATCACTTCTTTTTCCCATATGATTCTGCCAAACTATTTTTTCGCTAGCCCATTCCTTTAGAAAATAGTGCCACATTTTATAACCCTAACCCAGAGATTTTTTTTTTTTTTTTTTTTTTTTTTTTTAATCAAAAACCCTCAGGTCTCTTTTTTAATGAAAACTTTTTTGTTTTGTTTTGTTGTTTTAAATGAGAAGTTTAATGAGAAAATCTGATTGGTTTATTCACACTTCTGTGCAGTAGTTTGCAAAGGAAAACGATTAGCTTTACCAGAGCAAGATATAGCCACTGATCTGAAACTTTCCCAACATCACATTTTAGAAAGTTATTAGAGAGTTTTGTTTGTGGTGAAGAAATGTGAATGGGATTGTGAAATGGCTCCTTAATGTGAAATTAGTTGCTTTGTGGCCACATTTTTTGACAAAAAAAAGAACCAGATCCTCGGGAATTAAAATCTAAATGTCTTGTGATAAAAAAAGACCAAGCAATGTTTTTTTTTCTTGTATTTTTCAACAACTTTACAGTTTTTGTGAGTGTGTGCACATTGTAGCTTCAGATTCCTGCTCTCAGGGTTTGAACTGTTGTGTATTCTGAGATTCCTTTCTGCTCACCACAGTTGAAAAGAGTTCTTATGTGAGTTACTATGGACTTCCTGTCAGCTCAAACCAGTCTTTTCATTCTCCCATGATCTCTCTAATCATCAAGCTGTTTTCACTGGCAGAACTGCCCCTCACTAGATGTTTTTTTTTTGGTATTTTACACCAATTTCTTTGAGTTATTTCTTCAAAATTCGCATGAATACTGAAACATATTTGTTCTCTCCATAGATGGACTTTTAGGGCCTAGGGGTCTAATGGAAGCAACAGAGATGTGTACACAAGAGTGTCTAGTACTCGGCCACTCGGATAACTGCTGGATGCCGCCTAAATCGCCCGCTTCGTCCTACGGAGGTGGCCAGAATGAGTGGACGAAAGACAAACTGCTGAATGGTCACACGCTAAACCGTGGCTGGAAGAGCAGCCACGAGCACTTCGGAGACAGGAAATCCTTCAGCGTAGGAGGAGTTGGAGTCAGCAGTCACATAACCGACATCCCATTGGCCAGTTTGAAATCCTATCAGGCCTCTTCTGGCACTGAAAACCCAAAGGAGCAGCAGCTTTAAGAGCATTTACTCCGTAACTGCTATTTTCCATCCATCCATCCATTTTCTATACCGCTTAACTGCTATTTTATTTCTCTTAAAAAAAAAAAAAAAAAAAAAAGATTATTTTCTTTCACATTTCCTCATTTTCTGTCCTTTTATTAGATGGATGCTAATGCTGTGTGGTAGTGAGACGTACAGATTAGACAAAAAGTGCTTATTTACAGTTACTATGCGAAATCAAACTTTGCACGGAGATGTCTCAAGACTTTTGTTCTGAAGATATTAAAACAATGTCTGGAATTTAATGCAAATTGTCATATACAAAAGGGAAAAAAAAGAAAAAAAAAACGAAAAAAAAAACGTGTATCATCTTAGGATGGAGACTGCGAATGTTCATGAGAGAGACAAATGACGTGGGACTTTTGCTGTGTATACCAGTTTTAAAAACAATAATATGGCTGACCAATATACAGTAAACCAATATTGTGACGTGGTTGTTTATTGAGCTGTTTTTGGGACTTTATTAATCTAAAACATTGAAGAAAAATGGAGAAAGCATCGTGCTAATACACTGTTAGTGGAAACCTCGTTTTAGTCTCGTCATTGGTGGCGTGTCTGTAAATATAAATTAATACTAACCAATTTTATGTACTTGTAATACTCACATGGGTTAGATTAACGACCATGGCAGTTGTCATTTATTATTTATTGGAAATCGATCCCGGAATTCCACTTGATGTTTTTAATGTGCCCTCATTAACTTCCCCTCATGCTGTGAGAATAATGCAGCTAACTAGCTAATGGACTCAAGTAACAATTCCCAACTAGCTGTTATGTACGGGTAGAGGAGTGGGGAGAAATAAAACCCAAGCCGAACACCTACTACCTTTAATCTTGCTGGAAAGGGAGATTCAGGCAAGGGGAAGATGATGGGGCAATTAAAACAGAATTGGAACACAGCAAAGGGGTTGGTTTTAGTTTTTTAGGTGGGAAATATGCACTTATTTATTTCCTGTTTGTGTCTGTATAGAATGATGACTGTAAATTTCACACACACACACACACACACACACACACACACACACACACACACACACACACACACACACACACACACACATACACACACACACACACACACTCTTCCTCCCACTATCTATACAAAAACAAAACAATCTGTATGTATAAATAAACCCACATGACGTGACTCATACTATTTCACAATTTGCATTTACTTAACAAACATATTTTTTCAAAACTATTTTCTATTATAATGTTATTGTAATCACTCAGTTTATACTTACAGAAGTGAAGAAAAAAAACAACAACTTGATGTCTTAAAAAGAAAACAACACAATGTTACAATTCAACAGCAATATATTTGTAAATGTTTTATTTCAATATTGGTCACTATTGTAATGCTAAATTTAAACTGTGCTTAAAATCCAAAATAGAACATACAACCTCTAAAATTATGCTTTTTTTTTTCTTACATCCCTTCTTATATATGAATGTTATTTTCAACCTGCAGAATTGTGTGTATTTTTGGGTTTCATGTGCTGTGCCTTCGTTAAAAAAATAAATAAAAATAAATAAAAAATGTCAAAATGTAGTTTTAAAAATCTGACAAATGCTAAAGAATTTAGATAAAAATTGACAAAATGTTTTCTCCATATCCAGAAAAATTCAAACTGAACAGATGGCAAAGATGGACAATAACTGCATACATTAAGAAGCATGTTCAGAACATTTAAGTATTGCTTTCTTTTCCTTTTTTTTATTTTAATGTTTAACTTCTTTTTTGTAAGGCATGAACAGCACGTGAAATGAGAAACAGCTTTAATGAGACTAAATTATTTCTCATGGTGTTTTTTTTTTCTTTCTAAGTTTAGTTTAGTTTATTTGTAGCGTGTTAATTTTGTACACACTGAATGTCGTGTTCATTTTGTACAGCACTTCCATATTTTATGTCCCAATATGAAAACATAAAAACAGAAGAAAAAAAGAGCAAGGGGAGCAAGGGGATGTGGGTGTATATTGCTTTGGGCCAGTGTGTTTGGTTAGGGGATGTGTGACATTATATTGCTATTATTCTATTACTGCGTGTTGCCGCTCTACACGTATACAGCTACTGCAATAAATGGGTTAAATTAGTGCATGTATGTGACTTGTGCAATTTATCAGAATAATTCACTTTTGCATCACACATTACATTATGCTCTTATGATTGATAGATTAGTAGTGAAGACTGCGATTCCAGTTAGTTCCTCAGGTCACCACAAGAGGGAAACACTGTTCCACAAAGGTGTATCAAGACTTATTGTGTTCCCATGTGGTTTGAAATTGTATTGCATTTAGACCAAGCATTTGAGATTGTGTTTTGAGTTTTAATTAAGTTCTGTTAGTCTTGCTTACTCTGAATCTAAAAGCACACTGTAAGTGGAAGAGCCAAAACACTACTTCAGTGTTTTGATCCTTTCAGCTATGATTTTACTTTTTTTCCTCCATTCCAATTACTTTAAATCAAGATCATAAGTTTATGCAGTCTAGTGGTTAGAGTTCAGCTCAGGTTTCTTGGTTTCAACCGCACATCAAGGAACTACCAATAACAGTCATAACATAGACCCAAGGGTTTTCACCTACATTTCACCATTTAAATTGTCAAAGATGGAAAACCATTGCTTTACCCACTGAAGTTACGGCCATCCAGGGTCAGTAAGAACATCTGTGCTCCAGTAAGCAGTCCTGCAGAGATAGAAACTATATGAAACTCAGAAATGCTAATTGCCAATTTCCAAAAGTGACTTTCTAATGCTGAGCTAGCATCCATGGAAATGGTGAACAACCATTGAATTTTACATGCTATTTGGAGAGAGACACCACTTCTCCTAAAAACAGACCATGGATACCAACAACTGGTTATTCCCAAATATCCCCAGCCACAAATGAACCCATGCAGTTGGAAATATGCATGACTGCAAATCGAGATGTAACACAGATTCAGTGAAAAGTACAGAATTTTCTATATTGCTGCATAAATATAACTTAAAACAACATCAGATTTTCGCACAAGTCCTAAAAGTAGATAAAGAGAATCCAGTTAAACAAATGAGACAAAAACATTATACTTGGTCATTTATTTATTGAGGGGAATGATCCAATATTACATATCTGTGAGTGGCAAAAGTATGTGAACGTTTGCTTTCAGCATGTGGTGTGACCCCCTTGTGCAGCAATAACTGCAGCTAAACATTTCCAGTAACTGTTGATCAGTCATGCACATTGGCTCGGAGGAATTTTAGCCCATTTCTCAGTCCAGAACAGCTTCATCGCTGAGATGATGGTGGGTTTCCTCACATGAACTGCTTCCTTCAGGTCCTTCTACAACATTTCTATTGGATTAAGGTCAGGAGTTTGACTTGGACATTCCAAAACATTCCTTTTTAACCATTTTTTGTTAGAACAACTTGTGTGCTTAGGGTCGTTTTCTTCTTGCATTACCCACTTTGTCTTGAGATTCAGGTCATGGACAGGTGTCCTGACATTTACCATTAGAATGCGATTGTGTAATTCAGAATTCATTGTTCTGTCAATGATGGCAAGCCGTCTCTGTCCTGATGCAGCAAAACAGACCCAAATCATGACACTACCACCACCATGTTTCACAGATGGGATAAGGTTCTTATGCTGAAATACAATGTTTTCCTTTCTCACAAAATAATGCCTCTCATTCTAAACAAAAAGTTCTATTTTGGTCTCATCCATTCAAACAACATTTTTCCAACAACCTTCTGGCTTGTCCACGTGATTGTAAACAATCTGAAGATGAGCAGCAATGTTCTTTTTGGAGAGAAATGGTTTTCTCCTTGCAACGATGTCACGCACACCACTGTTGTTCAGTGTTCTCCAGATGGTGCACTCATGAACTTTAATTTGCCTTATACTCACATGCTATTTCTCTTACATAGTTAACATAATAAAAGCAAGCTGCTGACTCCAAAACTAGATAGGAAGAGTGGATGCACTGGCTGGTCTGATCCAACAAATTTTTGGACTGACTATTCAGCAAGCTCTATCACCTGATCTCGATCAGGCCTTGTTTCTGAAATCAGATGGCCTTTCTAGAGATTTTATCTGCTTGTTGCAGAAAACAAGCTATCTCTTCACCAGCCATCTATGGGTGACCAGAAGAAAATTCCATAATACAATATTTTCCCTAGAGAAAATGTCAGTCAACCACTGTCCATACATGTGCTGCATCTTTTGCCATTTGTGTCTCAAGTAAAGCATTTTGGGCTACATCCATTAGACGCTACTTTACTCACTATTCATTAATCAATTCCTCTTTGATTGTTCCTGGTGGGGGTTGAGGTAACAACCAGCTGAGAATGTCAGTCCTGACTTCTCCATCCCTTGCCACATCCCAAATCCATCTCCTCCTGAGGATCCTCTGATGTTCCCAAGCCAACTGTGAAGATTATAACTAGCAGGTTGAGTCTGGGTGGGGTATCCATTAAATGGCAGCTAACTCTTTGTATGATGCCCAAACCAACACAACTCTTTCCTCTGAATTTGGAAGAGCAGCAGCTTGAGGTTCTTCTGGATTGTCAAGTTCTGCAGCCTTTCACAAAGAGCAGGCATAGCAACCTCAGAGAGGAACCTCATTTTTTCTAACTGTACTCACTACATTATTATTTTGGTCATTATAGTTCACCCACTACCCAGTCCAAAATAAGACTGGCCCAGTATACTGTGTATATTATTGCATTTCATTACTTTCTGCACCAAACACTACCATTCACCAGCATTATCAACAACAACAACAACAACAACAACAAAACAACGTCTTCATTAGTGATATTTCCCAGCAAGTGCCATTCCTCAGGGAAAGTCTGATATTTTCCAACACACACCAACTAAAGGCTATCTGGTATCCAATATCATGCATCAATTAAAATGGAGTAATGATGTTATATCTGTATCAACTACTTTTAATGCCTTTTGAAGGTAACACAAAGACAACAAGAAGGAAGATTAAACACTATGATCAATAAAGACTTAAAAATATGTATACTGATGGCCACAGAATTGCACACCTTGGTAGCGAACAAACATCATAACTACATGGCCTGACCTGAAATGTATATTTATTGTATCTGGTTACAACACATATACACAGAGTTGGCAGTGTACAGTAAATGTACAATGTGGACTGGAGAAAATCGCAGCATATTACACACATCTGCCAAATAAGATTTCAAACAACCAAAATCATGGGAGCACTCACCTTTGTGTATTTCAAAAAAGAGCAAAGTAGATTAGACATTTGTGCCATCAGCTTTTCCACAAAATGCCTAGCCCATGAAATAGAGGGATAATAAACACATTGGATATGTCAGCATTGCAGATAACTGAAAACTAATATTGCTTATCAGAGCATAGAGCCTGACCGACTAACCAGACATTTGCTGTGCTCTACAACAAACATTCACTTAGGGATAAAATCTTTGAACCCTGTAGCTTACACAGCAATATCAAAGGCATTGGAATTAAGAAATGACTTCTATAATTATATAGAACAGAACATTATATAAATGTCAATTTCTTAATTATTTTCACTGCAAACTGTGGGGGAAGAAGAAAAATATGTGACTATGAATGAATGAACCTGTATATCCTCCCAGTACCCATTAATCAGAACAGCAAATATCTTACATTACAATGTGAAGGAATATAATGTGCAAAGAAAGTAGTACTAACAATAATAAAGCATGAGATTACATTCAGTATTTTTTTCATATGATTGAACTGAAGGTTTTTGTCTGAAGTTTTTGAACTGAAGTGTTTTGAGTCAGTGTGCCTACTGTGTTATAGGTAATATAACTAAACGTATCTTAAATCAGGTTTTGCATAAAACATCCTATTCACAGTGCCAGAGCCTTATCACCATGCAGCTCTCCACTGAAGCTAAGCAGGGTTGAGCCTGACCAGTACCTGGATGGGAGACTACCTGGGCAAAACTAAGGTTGTTGCTGGAAGTGGGGTGCTCACACTGTGTGGGTCCTAATGCCCCAGTATAGTGACACTATGCTGTAAAAACAGCGCCAACTGTCAGATGAGACGATAATCCATGGTCCTGACAACTGGGTCACTTCTCGTAAAGACTAGTCCTGATGTCCTGATGAAATTTCCCCATTGGCCCTTATCTATCATTGCCCCTAGTAATCTGCATTCCTGAATTGGCTCCATCACTCTCCTCTCCATCAATGGCTTGTGTGGGGTGGGCATTCTGGTGTACTATGGCTGCTGTTGCATCATCCAGGTGGATGCTACACACTGGTGGTGGTCGAGGTGATTTCCCCGCATACAGTGTAAAGCGCTTTGAGTGCCTAGAAACGCAATATATAAATCTAAGTAATTATTATTTTTTATTATAGCGCATTATGGGTGTACATGGCCCATTGGCCAATGAGAATTACAGTGTATAAACACAAGCTCATAGAGTGATTTGGAGACCCCAGTGTTGCTAGTAAGAAGTGATTTACTGTACCATTATAGAGAGAACGCTATAAATGAGGCATGGAATACTGGTGGGGCACTGGTTAATCCAAAATGTATTACTGGATATTCAAAGTGACTGGTGAAGATACTGAACATAATCTGCATTCATTCATTCATCCATCTACAGTAACCGCTTTATCCTGGTGAGGGTAATGGTGCATCTGGATCATATCCAAGACTAAGTACAAGGCTGAAATACACCCTGAATGTAAGACCAGTCCTGGACACCACAAACACACATTCATAATCCATCTACAGGCATGTTTTAGTTTGAGACATAGCCACAGTGTGTAAACAAATCAGTGGGTCTCCATGATATTGCAAAAGGACCTCAAATATTAATAGTCGTACATCTTGGCATGTGTCTAAATATAAACCGTGCAGATTACAGAGAGCACAGAAACATATTCAATGGATATTCATAGATATTCTCTCTCTCTCCGTCTCTCTCTCTCTCTCTCTCTCTCTCTCTCTCTCTCTCTCTCTCTCTCTCTCTCTCTCTCTCTATCACTAACAGTCTCCCAATCTTCCCATTTTATTCTATGGTGTGTGTGTGTGTGTGTGTGTGTGTGTGTGTGAGAGAGAGAGAGAGATGTTCTGTTAATGTTCAACCACCAACAGCAATACAGTTGAGGTTCCTTTCAGTCTACAGCAGTTCTGTGATTCTGGTGGATGACTTTTTCCTATTTACGTGAGAAGTCAGGATTGAGAGAATTAGGATAGTGTTTATTCAATAGACTTAATAAATAGCTTTTGTTCTGAATGCACCATTATTATTTCATTCATTGGAGAGGTGGAAAACACTGCTGTCCGGTCATGTCTTACTTTGCTTAATGCATTTAACACTTCTGGTGTCCTGCTTTCCTTTTGTGTATATTATAAGTATATTATAAGTGTATTATATGAGTGTCAGTGAGAGCCACTGGCAAGTAAAATTCCAATTATTCATATATTACTTGGCCACAACATAATAAACACACATTAGTTTTTTTTTTTTTTTAGTTTTTTTTATAAATATATAAAAATTTAATATTTAAATTTTATGAATTTATATATAAATATATATAAATGTAATCACATGGGCAGCACAGTGGTGCACTGTGCTAATTCTTGTCTTTTCTCTCTCCTGCCTCTGTTTGACTCTTTTATAGCAAATATGGTATCAATGACATTTGGTGAGCATGTTATCCACTGTGTCAGCATGTGTTTTCTTCTTTCTCTGCCCACTTGCCTCTGAATATATCTTTCTCTCTCTGCCTGTCTCTGTCTTTAAAACCTTTTCACAAGTTCAGTCTGATTCCTTTAGACATTCATCTGTGTGCCCTTTGCAGTCTGTACTGTTTGAGTCGAGCTGAGTCGATCGGGTCAGGTCGTGTTCTGATAAAGTGCATAAGTGAGGGCTTGTTCCAGCACACACAGCCTTTGCTAGAGAGTCTTTGAATAGCTAAAGTAAGCTCAGCCAAATTGCAGACAAAAGGAAGAAGCAAAGTTGCCTCTTGCAGAGAATTAGCCATCGACCCACCCTAAAAGGACACTGATGCACAATTCCATCATCTTTTTCCAGGCTTCTAGGAGACATTGTGTCAGACCAGGCTCAATTTCTCCCCTAGGGATGCATGCCCAGGACATCCTCCATGACTTATACTTGAGCCAAATCCCATTCTATCTTGTCTTAGGATTAGTTTCACTTGTTTTAGTATTGAGACCCTAGTAAACGTGACCCTCAAAAGACTCTAGAGGGTCACTCAGATATCTTATGAAATATCATTATAAGATAGTGCTATCTTTGATATCCCATCTTATTCTGGAGGTCTATGGTCTCCTGCCTTTTAACCCTCTTTGAAAGTTGATAGGCCCTCTTGTACAGTATATGGCTATCTGCAATGTCTTATGTCCTCCTTTAATAGCATGCCATCAAGGATGGTGTCATTTTGTGGCTAAAGGCACATACTGGAGATTGTACTGTCACACCTATGCCTACTTCCCCTTTCAATGTTAAATGTAGTTGGAACACTGATCATTGGCTTCATCCACGTAGTTACCACCTTTCCTTCCATTACTTCCATCTGCTGGCTCTTTATAAAAAAAAAAAAATATATATATATATATATATATATATATATATATATATATATATATATATATATATATATATATATATTCTGCATAGTCTACTGTAGTCAGTAGGACTGAGACCAAAAAGAGAAAAGGAATGGCACAAGGCATAGGATTGAGGCTTGGAGCAAGTTCAAAGAATGGATGGAAGATGCCAGAAGATGAAGGAACCAGATCAGAGAATGGAAGAGTTTGACTAAAAGTAAAAGAAAAGACAGAGATTGACAGAGGAGCAGAAACAAGGCAAACACTTAATACAGAGTTTCTGAAAAGTCAGGAACCGATAAGAGTAAAACTACATATGCTTCATTTTATAATTGTTATTTACAACATATGCTGTTGTAAATGCTGGTTATACAGTGTCATGTTTTTTCCAATTTTCCTCAACAGTTTTTCTTCAGATCGATATATTTGGTCAACATATTCCCATTGGTTCCAGACACCCTGTACTGACACAGGGGATGGAACATAGGCAGACACACTGCCATAAGCAGATATAGAGACAGAAATTGAGCTAGGTCCAGGAACAGAATCTGAGCTGGCAAAGGCAAGAAGCAGGGCAGAGGCCCTTTACACCTTTCAATGCACAGACTGAAGAAGGACCAGAAAAACCTAGGTGATAGCTGAAAAGACAATTGAAGCATGAGATGCCCATTTTGACTACAAAGTGGTCAAGAGGTATTGTACTGTACAAGACCGCAGGGCCATCTCAGACCTTTACTGCTGTACATAAAAAATCCTTATACAAGATATGTATGTGATTTATTCAAATTGATATTGATATTTTGTTTGGTAAGAGTGTTGGCATATCAAGTGGATGTCTTGTCAAGACTGGAGGCCATTGGCAGGGATCTTGGGGGTTGCCAGTTGAGCAGGGCCCTATATTTTGGTGAGGATGGAGCAGCCAGGAAGGAGCTTTGACCAAAGGCTTTAATGCCATAACACCCGGTAAACTACTAACCAGTGCTTTAACATTCTCTACCAGTGAGTCATGAGTTCATAATGGCAATGCTTGTTTAGTGAAGAAAAGACATTTACTCACACCCGAGTGAGCACTCAAACAGAATCTCCATTATGCCCCTGTATTCCAAAATTATAATGAATAATTACTGGAAAATGAATGCAGGTCAGCTGGAATTTGGGTCAGAAGAGGTGGCTGAAAAGGAGCCAGATGTAGAAGAGGATATGCATGATGATACATTCAATCACCACATGGACTTATGTCTTTAGCTGGGCTTTGCTAATAATTTCAGTACTGCCAATGAAATACCCGTTCCTAAGCCAATATCTCTGCATGTAGCCTAAAGAGACATCCTACATCAATTTGCAGTGAAGGCTTCGGTAACATGTAATCGCCAGAGGCAGTTCAATGTACATGCAGAGTCTCTTTATTGAGGTCTTTCCAGAAATCAAGGTCAAAATCCACAGTAACAAATCTATTCTCATAATCCACATGGACAGGTAGAGGTCAGAACCAGGAAATAGCTGAAAACAAGAAACCCAGTAAAACTACAGGACTGGAAGCTGTGAGAATGAAATAAAGAAAATAAGAGTATATATACCTCAAAGGCAAAATTTTATGTGTTGCCACTTTATTGGTACTAAAGGGCTAAAGGGACTAAATTACAGAGAAGACAGAGCATTGGAAACAAAAAAAGACTAGCAACAAAAAGCAGGTGGTAACACCGATCGGATGTCGTGGTCAGGGCATAGTGGGTACTTCATAAAGGATTTCTCAAAGCTTCATCAATGTGATGTTAGTAAAGGCAAAACAACTTCCATGGTATGGTTAAAAATATCAAAGAATCTATCAATTACAGTAATTGAGGGCTTTTCGCTTTCTATTAAAAGTATAGGTAGAATCTCATCTCATGGATTTTGACAGAAGATGTACATAAATCCTTCAGTAGGCTGTTACTTGTTTATATATAAAATGTTTACCCCATGATCATGAATGTGTTATGAAGGCCCCAAATATGATGACCCTTAAGTAAAGTGATATCTTTATCTCTATGTGGAAAATAGAGAGTACAGTCATCACATGATTGTGAGTGCATGGAGGAAAAAAAGAATAATCAATTTTCATTCAATCCTAAGAATGGCTAAAAGCACAAAATAGCAAAAGAAGCATTATTTCAGTTAGAGGGGAGTGTTTCAGTTCAACATATATATATATATATATATATATATATATATATATATATATATATATATATATATATATGTATACACACACACACACACACACACACACACACACACACACACACACACACACACACACACACACCGTGCCCTCCAATAATATTGGCACCCTTGGTAAATATGAGCAAAGAAGGCCGTGAAAATGTGTCTTTATTGTTCAACCGTTTGATCTTTGTTTAAAAATTTTTTGTTGTTGTTTTTTTTCACAAAACAATCAAACAATTGCAAACAAAACACAGGTTTATCCAAAAAAAAAAAAATGTGTTAAATATAGCTGTGCAACAATTTTTGGCACTCTTTTAGTCAATACTTTGTGCTACCTCCCTTTGCCAAGATAACAGCTCTGAGTCTTCTCCTATAATGCCTGATGGGTTGGAGAATACATGGCAAGGGATCTAAGACCATTCCTCCATACAGAATCTCTCCAGATCTTTCAAATGTTTAGGTCCATGCTGGTGGACTCTTCACTTCTTCTTCCCCTCAGGTTTTCAATGGGTTTTAAGGCAGGGGACTGGGATGGCTGTAGCCAGTTTTTTTTTTTTTTTTTTCTTCTCACAAGTCCTATCAAAAATAAAGTACAGTCATTTGTTTCAAACCATGCCAGTGGTGTCAGAGGGATTTAGCTCTTGCTTTATTTCTACCTAAAGAGAGTGATGCAGCAGCACTTTAGTCTTTTACTCTGCCCAGCTCTCACCTCCTCATGTGTACACTCTTCCCAAACAGATCAGCTTCCAAAGATTCAACTTTTATACCAATGCCACCGTCAGTGCCATCACGCTCATCAGCACGACTATCATATAGCTGCACTGCATTCTGAAACTTTGAGTCAAACAAATGCTTACTTCACTACTTCTACATTGGAGCTCTCATTAATTTGATCTTGAACATTGCTGGAAATGGCGAGTGAGGAAAGAAGCTCTTAGTTTTTGCGGAGTGAATAGAGAAACCTGACCATTATCCCTTCTGTAGGGATCATTCAAATATTTTCTCCTAATAAATGCCACTGTTTTTTCATTAACTTATCACAGAAATATTGAAAGTACAACACAAAATGACAAATTAACAACAAAATTATGAAACACATCACAAATCTATCTATCTATCTATCTATCTATCTATCTATCTATCTATCTATCTATCTATATATCTATCTATCTAGATACATAGATAGATAGATAGATAGATAGATAGATAGATAGATAGATAGATAGATAGATAGAGCTATATAGTATTTAGTGTGCTTCAAGGTTTTCTTTTAACTACTATTTGACAGAGTTACTAGAAATGTGTCAACATCTCTACAGTTTTTAGCTTATATTAGTGAAGAACAATAGATAAAAGTTCTTGTTCACAACACAAGAACTTGCCAAGTTCAACTTTTAGCATTAGTGTGTGACTAATGCTTTTTAGTGTGTTAATGTTTTCTGGCAGGATGATAGAGTGTTCCAGAATCCTGTTTCACCCAACAGTGACTCGCAAACTAACCTGCTCAAATATAGAGAGAGAGAGAGAGAGAGAGAGAGAGAGAGAGAGAGAGAGAGAGAGAGAGAGAGAGAGAGAGAGAGGGGCATGCTAAGACATTAAACTCTCTGGCAGTGATTTAGAAGTGGACCGGACTTCACACAGCATAGCAAGAATCTCACTGTGGGCTTCAGTCTCTTACTGGCTGTTCAGGAGCTTTCAAGGGTTGCTTGGATAATTAAATATTATTAGGCTCATAAATATGGGTTCTACTTGGAACTTTTTGTGATAGGGAAACATTCTGTTTTAAGCTTCTACATAGAACCTTTTTTTTTTACTGAAGAGTGTAGATGCTACACTTTTTGTCCATTAAAATTACTATGCACACGAAACCATTAGTAATAATAATAATACAAATAATATTAGCAATTATAGCATTAATAATAATAATAATAATAATAATAATAATAATAATAATAATAATAATAATAATAATAATATCACATGCAGTATCACTAAGCCACCAATAGAGGGCAGTCACTGTGCAGAATTAGTTACTGTATTGCTGAACACATTTATGAACCTCAGTAAAGTAGGATATATATATATATATATATATATATATATATATATATATATATATATATATATATATATATATATATATATATATATATCAGATACATACATTTCACAAAAATGAAAATGAACAGAAACAAAAATGTGAGATTCAGGTGTAACTGTATTTGAGGCACACACACACATACACACACACACACACACACACACACACATGACATGGGAGTACTTGTGGGTCCATTACTGTCACAGGAAATTAACTGTCCTATTTTAACCTGCACACTGAGGTCATCAATATTACTGCATATGTGAGCTCGTAATTATATTTCCCCAAAAAAAAAAAAAAAAAAAAAAAAAATCTGCACACACACACACACACCCACATACACACACTGGAGGCTCAGGCAGAGATGGTATGAGTAATGACAACACCATGTTTGAAATATGAATGGGTCAGCATGTAACACTAATGGGGTTGGTATCACGTAAGTACCACCCCTTAGTAAACAGAACCAATCACATTACACTGTTTTGGTCAGCCATTAAAAGGTCATCTTGTTGATCTTGGTTCTCTCCCCACTTAAGTAGATAGGATATATATCCTATATTCACGTATGACTGAAGATAAGCTCAGGAGCATCGCTAAGATGGCTGCCGAGTGGTAAGGCTTTACTATAAAGACTTCTAGAAGAGGTCACAATGAGACGCGTTTATAGTTTTCGTGTCGAATTGTAAATCTATTAATGATGACTGCAGTTAGTTTATTCTAGATCTTCCTCAAAATACCTGAATGACTGACGAATTGCTAAACTGTCCATTAATCGCTGAGGCACACATATGTCAGTGCACGTTTTATCAAAAGTTAAAAGCTGGTGAATGATTTAATGGGCAAATGAGACAAAATTGTTTGCCACGGCCTGCAAAATACAAATAAACCTTACATTTCTAAGGTCTTTAATTGACTCACAAGGATACAACCTAGTGAGTTAATTACTACTAACAGTTGCCAGGTCAATTTACAAATTTAGCTTCATATAAAGGGTTATAAATGTTTTATCCATTTGCATCCATTACTTTCTTTATACTAATGTTAGAAGCACCAGTTTGGTTCTGAAAGACAAGTGTGTGATGTTTAATAGTGCATTGTTGCATTGGGCAATGGGGAATAATAATAATAATAATAATAATAATAATAATAATAATAATAATAATAAAATAACCCTATTATAACTGCCAAATGTGACTCAAAGAAAGGGAATATATGCTAGAAAGCAAGTTACAATTACTTTCCGGATCAGTAATCAGTTTTGTGAGCTATATGCACAGACTAATCAATTCACTGGATGATTCTGTATGTGTGTGTGCAGTAGATGTGTGTGTATAATGGTCTTCTGGGTGGTTTCTTTGTCTCAGTGTGATGCCTAAAATCATGCTGCTAAAATTATACAGCTGGAGCTTTGCTATTCATTTAATGTATCTATTTATCGTATTACCCATTTGTAATGTGATTTAAACCTTTAAAATAACCTGTGACGCATAGTGTGTGTGTGTGTGTGTGTGTGTGTGTGTGTGTGTGTGTGTGTGTGTGTGTGTGTGTGTGTGTGTGTGTGTGTGTGTGTGTGTGTGTGTGTGTGTGTGTGTGTGTGTGTGTGTGTTTGGGCAGGTCATAACATAAAGTTTAAACCACCTTCATAAAAGGTAAGAATCCAATTCCATATGGATTGAATGATTGACTCATCTGCTGTTTTTTTTCATTATTATTATTTTTGTTTTGTTTTGTTTTGTTTTTGAGTGATAACTTCATTCCTAAACACAATGTATAACTTCTGGGAGGTCTACTTTTGTGGAACCAAGAAAAACAGCACATATGGAATGAAGTGGAGGAATGAAATCAGACTATACATTTATGCAGTTTATTGTTGCCTGTGATAAGATTGTTGCCATGCTATATGGCTCATAATATGGTTTCATAATAGTAACACTGAGTTACTGATTTTATTTAGTCCTTCAGTTCAATATCACAAACAGTCATCATTGGACATGAGTCTACTAAACAGTAGATCAGCAAAGTAGAGATAGGTGAGAGGACATTCTCTTTCTGGCTCACTTTTTTTAAGCAAATGCAGAGTGTTTTTATTTTGTGTGTGTGTGTGAGAGAGAGAGGAAGAGAAAGAGAGAGAGAGCGAGAGAGAGAAAGAGAATGGCAGAGTTTAGGGGATTGTTAACTAAGTGCACCTCATGGGAGAAGCATATAAATCCAGAGAAAAAGAAAGAGCAAAAAGGAAATTTGTCTGCCTCTGAGTCATTTCACAGAACCCTGAGAGGAAAGGGAGGTAATTTCCTCTCCGTCATGTGGATCAGCATAAATTAGCATGGAAATGGTAAAATCGGTGTGGGAGCTGTAAAATCCTCAGTTGCTCTAAATGGAAATGTGTGTGAAGTTTCATAAATACCAGAAGTTTGGCATTTAAATAAGGTTCATCTGTTGCATAAGGTCTTTATATACATTCATTCATTATACAATCAATGATTTGACACACACACACACACACACACACACACCCCTTTCTGTGCATTGTAATGAAGTCCCCTAGGTTTAAGGACACTACACTTCAACAAGGGTGACGAACAGATGTGCTGCAATAATAAGAAAGAAACTCTTTTCAATAATGCTTCAAGGTTTGTTAAAAAAAAAAAAAAATAAAAAATAAAAAAAAAAAAAAAAGAGTTCAAATGCTCTAGTGAAGCTCTATTCAAGGGAGGTCTAACCCATGTTAGTGTAAATCCTCTGATGCTCATGACTTGCACCCTGAGCTTTTCAATCCTGCTTGGTTCAAAGTGCTTGTCTATTTTCCACAGTTAGAACTGAAGAAAGACTGATCATAATTTAATCATAATGACAGATTTGTTCAGAGCTGAATTCCTTATCTGCCGGAGCACTTCCGCTTTCTGGAAGGCATCATATCGCTTTCTTTTCCCTCATACATGGTGATCAAGTATTGTCTACGCACAGCAAACTGCTTTTCTCATCATGGTAAAAAAGGCAAGCTGAAGGGGTGTGTGTGTGTGTCAAGGAGAGACAGCTGAGCTGAAACGTGTCTCGCTCAAAACACAGGGCCACACACTCTGCCTTCTGTTTCTCACTTGTCTCTAATTGAATGTCACTTGCCTTCTGAAAGGTTTGAGATCAGCTTGTCTGTGTGGCGCTGAGATTAGCTGACCTTTGCTTTTGATAATAATTACAGCATGTGTCAAAAAATAAAATGCAAGATGAAAAAATGAAGAAAAAAAAAAAAAGGTCTTTTCACTCCGAAAAGGTTAAGAAGAAGCTCGGTTTTTAGATCTATTGAAATGTCATTTGACTTCCCTGAAGGTTGGATGGAAATAGCAATGCTCTCAGAACATGGGTTGTTAATTAAGTTTACTATGATTAGTAGATGACCTCATTTCACGTATACAGCATTTAGTCAGCTTGAGTCAAACCTTGATGTGTTTATTAGTACAAAATCGTCTAACCTTATTTTCACAACAGCAAGCAACAAACTGACAAGTGAGCATTCATTTACTATGTACATGTGATACAGAGCTGCGATTTCAGCGACAGCAACAACCAGACACGCGACATTTCAGCTGCAATTTTCTCAGTTCTATGCAAGTTAGGTAACATGGGGCGGTTGTGGATCAGGTGGTAGAGCGGGTTGTCCACTAATCGTAGGGTTGGTGGTTTGATTCCCGGCCCACATGACTCCACATACTGAAGTGTCCTTGGGCGAGACACTGAACCCCAAGTTGCTCCCGATGGCAAGTTAGCGCCTTGCATGGCAGCTCTGCTACCATTGGTGTGTGTGTGAATGGGTGAATGAGACACAGTGTAAAGCGCTTTGGATAAAAGCACTATATAAGTGTGCCATTTACCATTTACCATTTTCCTAAACTGACCAATCAATATGACTGGCTTGAATGAGTCCTAAATCCTATGGCATATACTATACTCTGAAGTATGTATTTCTATACTTCCCTACTCACAACTTTAAGTCCTGCAATGAGATTGGATTTCCTTATTGGTGGACAAATATGAAAGAAAAACTTATAACTGTGGTTTCGTCTTATCCGGTCATATACAACTGCTCATTAAACATGCATAGAGACATTATGAAGAAAAATAAAGGATGAAAGGAAGTAACAGAAATTGCTGATTTGAGATGCAATGTCACATAATGGAGGCTGAGATGGATGCAAGTGGAGATTAGAGTTTTAAGAACAGGTAATCCAAAGGGCAAGGCAAAAGGCATAAACAAAGACAGGCAAAGGCAAGGCGATCGGCAAACAGGCATGAAGTAGGCAGGGCAAAGCACGAAACGGGAAACTAGAAACAAAACCAGTCAAAAAAAAAAAAAAGAAAAGTCAAAACCAGAATAACAACATGACATCAAGGCTTGGAAACCGACAGAGTTAAAATATCAACTGAGCATATATATACTTCACAAAGACATTGTGAATGAGCAGTCTCATATATTGTGGTGTGATTGCCAGTGTAATTGAGAACAGGTGTGTGTGTGTGTGATTAGTTCTCAGGAGAAGGTGATGTGTCTGTGTGTTTCATTGGGAGTTATAGTCATCGGCCATGTTTGTAATAGGCTACCTGTAATGTTACAATGATACAAGCATGGCTCCATATAGTTCCTTTTATAGGAACAGCCTTTAACAACGTCTGTGCTCCCACAGCTTCATCTCTGTATCTCTGCCAATTCACCACCGCACGGTACTCTCTGTATTACCAAATATAACCATACATATCCATATGCTACCATTACACTACCAGTTAATTAGATTAGAGAGATTGGTTTGCAATTTAGCATAACCATCCTTACGCTTACATCTGTGCATCTAGTTACATTACATCTAGTAATACACGCATATACCGTGCAGTGTGTAAGTTACATTATACAAATGTTTAGCTAATGTGGGGAAGTAGGCTACAGCTGTCAGTGTTCAGTGAGTTAACATTTAGCAGTAATAGCAGTTACTTCAGTTCAGAGGAGGGCTGACAATGATCAGACTGCTAACTTAGACTGGTAGGTGATTTTAATGTACAGTTACGAAAATGCGGATTTGTCATTAAGAAAAAAATGCTGGTAATTGGATGATTAGATGTAACCATAGACAGTCATATTTTAGCACAGGATCAATTAAACATGAAAAGAAAGGGAGAGAGAGTTGTTTTTAAAGAAGCACAAACAGGCAGATCAGGTGCAAACAGCCCTTGTCTGCTTGATGCCTGCTAATTGCAGTGTGTGTGTTTGTTTGTTTGTTTGTTTTTGTAAATGTGAGTTTATTTGTAAATAAACTCAGCAGTTCATGTAACAGAGACACACTGCTGTATCTTATCTCCTTGGTGCTTAAGCTTTATTTTCTGAAAATATTTAGGATGTTAAACACTTATAGACACAGAGTGACCCAATTCTTTCCTGTGTGTGTGTGTATGTGTGTGACAGGGAGATTACTATCAAGACCAAAGATTTTTGGTCCCCATGAGGAAACAGCTCATAATTCATAATAAAATCAGACATACTTCCTTTTTTTAAATGTAAAAATGCATTTTTTTGTGATGTTTAGGTGATGGATAGGTCTAGCGGATAGAAAATACAGTTTGTACAGTATAAAAATCATTATGGAAATTCCCCATAAAACATGGAAACCCAACATTGTGTGTTTGTGTGTGTGTGTATGTGTGTGCCCCCAAAAGTAGCAGTGGCCACCCCCTGTATAAAACTCTAGTTCCGCCACTGCCAGACATCAAGAGCTGGGTCGTCAGCTTCAGATGGGAGATTGACTTGGTGGGCCATCTTGTCAGTCTTACTTGAGTGTGGAGCTACGTCCTCAGCAGGGAGGGAGGGTGTAGCGGTGTCCTCAGCAGGGCAGGAGGGTGGAGCGATGTCCTCAGCAGGGCGGGAGGGGGGAGCGATGTCCTCAGCGCAGTGGGAAAGCAGAGCAATGTCTGTAGAGAAACCTGACATAGGGCAGTCAAGGCTGAGCAGGGAAGCAAAGTGAAGCTCTTAGCTGTAATGAGACATAGAGAAATGTCCTCAGCTGAACATGGATGCTGAGCATCATTCTCCATCGACTCTGCAGACTGAACTTGGTTGGCCGTGTCAGCAGACTCAGGTGTGAACATAACGTTTTGGGCGTGATGTCAACCTCAGACAGGTAACTGGTTTGTGAGGTCGTCTCGTCTCCCTCAGACAGGAACAGGGTTTGGGATGCCATCACTTAGACTGGAA
This sequence comes from Ictalurus punctatus, assembly GCF_001660625.3. Taxonomy (NCBI): domain Eukaryota; kingdom Metazoa; phylum Chordata; class Actinopteri; order Siluriformes; family Ictaluridae; genus Ictalurus; species Ictalurus punctatus. The sequence continues at coordinate 23,129,538 of NC_030426.2, read as the reverse complement.
CTTGGTGTGGGAGGCCACTCATCAACCTCAGACGTGAACTTGGTGTGGGAGGTCACCTCATCGAACTCGACGGGAACTTGGTGTGGGAGGTCACCTCATCGAACTCGACGGGAACTTGGTGTGGGAGGTCACCTCATCAACCTCAGACGGGAACTTGGTGTGGGAGGTCACCTCGTCAACTTCAGACTGGAACTTGGTTTGGGAGGTCACCTCGTCGACCTCATCCTGGAACTTGCTGTGGAAGGTCACCTTGTCGACCTCAGACAGGAACATGGCTTGGGATGTCATCTTGCTAACCTCTAACTGGAACTTGACATGGGAGGTCACCTTACTGACCTCATCCTGGAGCTCTGGAGATGAGACCACCTTGTGGGTCTTATGCTGGAGCTCTGGGGAGGAGGTCACCAGGAGGTCAGGTGTGACCTCCTCAGGAGGAGGTCAGCTCTGGCTGAAGCTTTGCAGGTGAGACCACTTTGTGGATCTCAAGCTGGAGCTCTGGAGCTGAGGTCGCTACATTGACCTCCGGCTTGAGCTCTGCAGGGTAGACCAACTCGTGGATCTCTGGCTGGAGCTCAGCTCAGGTCACCACATTCACCTCTGACTGGAGCTCTGCTGTGGGGGCCACCCTGTTTTCCTGCATATAATAATAGCTGGTGAACAGCAGTGCAAGTTTATCTGCCAGGCTGACCCCCTCCCAAAAAATGTTCCAGGTCGGTACCTGTACCCACTGGCCTTAGCCATTGCTTCTCGTTGGGTTTGGGTCTGCTAGGCTCGCAAAATAGAACTGGCAGTCAACAAGAAAATATTCCAGATAACCAAAAAACCCACCATCATCATCATCATCATCTTCATCATCATCATCATCACTGGGGAAATTGGATCGAATCCAAAGCTGGGATGGTTTGCATAGTTTCCCTAGCGTGACATCTCCTCTGTCTTCCTGCTGCATCCATGGTGAGGCAAAGTATTCTCTCATGTATTGGAGGCTTGGACAGATGCAAGTGCAGTTTAGATGTTTATTAAAGAACGGGTAATCCAAAGGGCAAGCCAAAAGGCATCAACAAAGACAGGCAAAGGTCAGGCGATTGGCAAACAGGCATGAAGTAGGCAAGGCAAAGCACGAAACGAGAAACGGGAAGCTAGACACAAAGTCACAACCAGAATAACAACCAGAATAACAACCAGAATAACAACATGGGCTGAAGACTTGGTAAACAACAGAGAAAATATCAACTGAGCATATAATTCGCAAAGACATTGTGAATGAGCAGTCTCTTATATATTGTGGTGTGATTGGGAACAGGTGTGTGTGGTGAAGGTGATGTGTCTGTGTGTTCCATTGGGAGTTGTAATCATCAGCCGTGTTTGCAGTTTGCGGTGCTTTCTAGGAAAATGATTCTCTAGTTTGCGGTGACATGGCATGCAAGCTAAGCTGATATACAAGGATCAAACTGAGCTGAAGACAGAACTAAAAAAACAAAGATATATATATATATATATATATATATATATATATATATATATATATATATATATATATATACAGTTAATAAAAGTACTGTTTAAACTAGCTATTTATAAAACGTTTATTTATTTATTTATTTATTCATCCTGTTCACCAGGATTAGCTTTCTGTGATCTTTACACACAAAGGTCTGTTATTTTTTTTGTTTTGTTTTCTTACATTTCTGATCAGGGAAAGAGCTGCATATGTATGTTTTATCCCCACATGTTCCCACATACCTCATTGCACATGTTTCTTGCTTTACTGTTTGTTTATTTATGTGCAGTGTGAAACTGAATTGAACCACATTTCCCTGTAGAAATAGCAAATAAACCAAAATTATTACTTTTATTCTGATTCATACTGAGCAAAGAGACTAGGTGATAAGTCCCCTTTAATTGTGTTGGATAAATAGTTAAAGAGAATTAGTTGAATTATTAAGGCAGGACTAATGAAGGAGGTGAAATAGTACAACAGGCTTTACGGGAGATTTTCATATCAGTTGTGTAAGGAATAAAGCACTTGGGGTGTACACAGTTGTTCCCTCGCAAGTCTCTCTTTTTTTTCTTTCTCCTGAAGGTAAATTCAAGAGAGGGGGAAAAAAATTGCCATCGTGGTCTGTTACAAATCACTGACACTACAGACTCCTTCCATAAATTTTAAATAAACATCTCTTTACAGAAAGCATCACCATATCAATGAGCATATCTTTGTCTTCATTAAAAGATGCATGAAACATTTTTAATCTGATTTTATAAATTAAGTTTAGCTGATATTGAGCATCTGTAATACAAGTGACAGTGAATTAGTGTTTATTATAAAAGCAAGAATGTGTAAGACTATAAACCTGTTGTAATAAATTAAGCAACACCTTCTGACCAATCAGACTTGAGAATTCAACAGTGCTGTGGTGTAAAAAAAATGATTTAACTAAATGAACTATCAAGCTCTAGTGAGGATACAGATACTAACAGGGAGGAAACTGGGACTAATGAGGAGGACGAGACTTGTACTAATGAGGAGGAGGAGGAGTTGACTGGGACTAACGAGGAGAAGGAGGAGGAAGAGGCTGGCACTAACGAGGAGTTGAAATTCTTGAACAGTGGAAAGACACATGAAATAATGAGGTCATGTCTCTCTAATCTTGTACTCAAATATGTGAAATTTCTTTTTTTGAGTCATAACCTCTTTATTTACTTTTAATAAGGAAGGAGGAGAGACACACCAACAGTGGAAGAAGCAGACACTAAAGAAGATAGAGGACACAGACAAGGACACAAATTAATGAGGGAGAGGAGACGGGGAGTCATTTTTCTTTAACTGCGGGGACAATACTTACAAGTGGAGATGTCAAGTAATATCAAGGACATGCCTCTACACTCTTGTAGTCATGTTTGTGAACTCACAGACTTATAACTGATTGATTATTCACACTAACAACCACTAATGGACATTAATAAGACACAGTGATATTGGCAGGAAGCAAGGTGCTACACGGCTGCTTGTTGTAGTCAAATGTGTGACATTACGGACATATTATTATTATCTATAACTGATGTATCCACTGCACTAATAAACATCAATGAAGGAGAGGACAAGCAGGAGGAGACAGGCCATAATGAAATGGGTGATAAAGGTACTAAGAAAGACAATTTATAAGCTACCTGCTTCCTATACCTCATTAGAGACAGGTACTGATTAGTGGAAAGTGGTACTCATGGGGAGAAGACTAAAAGTGAAACGGAGACAGGGATTATTAACGCAGCGCCTCTGCACTTTTGCATTCAATTTGAAACATCACAGAATCATTTGTTGGAGCTGTACGATAAACTAAATGACTAATTGCATGAATAGGACATTATAAAGAGGGTTTAAAAGAATGTGGATAGATTCTCCAAATTAGACTCTATCAAAATCTCCTTATTAATACAACACCAAACCGGTGTTTTTGTATTTAACATCACCTATTCAGACTGTATGAATTTTACCTGTGGTGGTGGGGAAAGCTAATTATTATTGGAATGTCTCTGGGATTTTAGTCCTATCTAAATGTGTATAGACTGGACTTGATTTAAATGGATAGTTTTATCTCTCTACTGTACAAATTATTAGATTTATATTAAAAAATGTTTTTATGGATGTTTATTACTTGAATTAGTTCAAGTAATATAAAAATATATTTAAAAAATGAAAAAGAGGGGAGTAGTTGGTTAATTGCTGCCGTATGGCAACAATGTACAATGGTGGAAAGTAGTCATGTAACACATAACAGTCATATAAATGCCACCTAATAAGCATGTAAGTTATATCTTCTAGAAAGGAATCACAGTTGTAAAAAGTATGTTGATGGAATTACTCACTCAAAAATTTGATCGAAACATTGGGTGAAGTATTCGTTCTCTTGAATTCTTAATTCTTTCTCTTAAAACATAAAGTGTTGAAAATAAGTTGCAATTGCAAAATGTCTGAATTTACAACAGTTTTTTCTTACTGTGAATGTGAAAAAAAAAAAAAAAGTAAATATACTATTAGAGAAGCCTGTTTCAATTAATGTACATACCACTGTTCCATTATCGCATGTTGTTGCCGTGTGGCAACGATTGCATTTGACCATTTAACAGAATACTCAAAATATATAAACTTGTTTAAATGACAAAAAAAAGCAAATGTTACCTTAGCTTTGACAGTGTCTGTTATTTTCCTTAAACAATTTAAACAATTATTTTGCCTAAATATCAAAAAATTAATCAAATGATGATGATGACCTTTATATCTGTTAACAATTACACCTACTAGTCACTCATATTAACCATTAAATGTGTATTCAGTTTATTTACTATCTCCCCCTCATCAAGAGGCCATAGATGATTAAATATCTATCAATATCAATAAAGTCTCGATGGTCCTCCAAAGATGGGGGGTGATAGTAGGTGTAAAAAAACAAAGAAACAAAAAAAAAAAGCAGGAACAGGACTATAGAGAAGAAAAACCTCACAAGATAATATTGCAACACAGAGGGTGCTTTCACATATGCAGTGTTTTAGTTCCAACCATGGTGTGTTTTCCTCTTTGTTGTTTGCCAAGAGCACCATCTCAGTGAGGCGGTCTCAGTATGGTTCCAATGAAACTCTAGCACGATTTGCTTGCAGTGAGAAATAGATTTGATTCTGAATCAACCCAAATACAGGAAGCGAACCAAACTTGCTGTGTGTTTTGGGCTGTGGACAGCATTTATCTGTAGAACTGAGCTGGTAAAATGAGCTACAGGGTGCAAACAGAGCTAAATAAAAAGCTGAGGAAATGTGGCATGTTCTGGAGATTTGGACTGACAAACAATATGAGAAAGTAAATGATGAACATGATATTCAAAAATATTTTAACCTACTGGTTTCTATAATTATGTAGTAATTCAGTGTATTGACAGCAGCTGAATTTTGTCCTCGGGTGATTTTTATGATTTCTACACAAACTAGGCAAAAGGTTGTTTACTTTTTTCTGGAGTCATATTTCTGATAAATGAATGAAGGTGTTTTATGCATGTGTTTTCAGCCATACTCACCCCATTTAGCTTTTTTTTATCATTATTATTATTGAATTACACTATATGGCCAAACGTATGTGGACAGCTGACCATCACACACTTATGTACTGTAGTTATTCCCCAAACTATCGCCACAAATTTGGAAGCAAACAAATGTATAGAATGTCTTTGTATGCTGTAGCATTATCATTTCCCTTCACTGGAACTAAGAGGCCCAAACCTGTTGCAGCATGACGATGGCCCAGTGGACTGAGAAACCAGACTAATAGTTGTGAAAGCACCCAATGGTTCTCAAACTGTTTTAGCCTGAAGCCACGTTTGTGAATACATTTTTAAATACAGTTAGCCTGAAAATTTTTGAACGAGTACTTGTTCATTATGTTGGTAATCATTTTTCTCTATTTAGTATTTGGAAGATTCATCATTACCTTCCTACTCCCCATAGAAATGCATCATTTAGGCAATAAAATAACAGTTTATACACCATACGTAGTTATGTAGTAACACTATATGTTAAAATTCTTAGCCATTTGGGATTCACACAAATGCAGATAACTTACAGGAAGATGGTCAAGTGATTTAAATAATGCTCTATATTATACCGGCAACTATTGATCAAAGGCTAAAATCAGAGACACTGAGCATGTATATCATGTATATCTTGTGTCTGGAGGGACTGCACTGCATATTAAAAGTTCATGTAATAACTCCAGGTGAAATATATCCTGTCTGAATTGGTATGTCAATAAAAATAAAACTTTTCTTTCAGTATGGATGTATGAAACGTATGAAGTGATTAAGTGATCTTTTATGTCATTTTCACTAAAAATTGGACAAGAGCAATACAGTATATTATAAATAATGTTCTGGGGGTTTAGTTAAGTCATTACGTTCTTAGTACTGGTACAGTCTGCATACATATTATGGTCATGTGAGCTACTAATGATCAAACACAACTTGCATAACCACAAGTTTTCCAACAAGCGCTTAAAATAAAGGTCAGAATAATCAGTTTAAATCAAAATGAGAGGTATGTGTAGTACATGGAACTCATTTTAATAAAAGATGCTTGTTTTGACCTTTATTATAAGCGCTTGTTTGTAGGGCTTGTGACCACACTGAGGTAATGGCCATGAGTGCATCGTGAAATCAGTCCTCTCATTTTTTATAGATATCCCTTGCGAATTGATCATGATTATAAGAGATGTCCTCTGGCAACATAATTTAACAGACATACAGTATGTCTGGAAAACTGTACTATATGCAAATTTTTCTCCTCTCTTTCTCTAGAGAACTAGAGCAACAGTGTATTACGTTAGCCAGAGCTGATGGAGTGTGCAGCTTTGCTCTGTATGAGCTCTGACTCACTGTCAGTGTTGAAGAAGTAGCACTACATCCGACTGACTGATGAGTAGCGGGTTGTATAATGCAGTAGTACAAATTTTGTCATCCAACCAGGCAAACTGGTTTACCTACCAGTTCCAGCTGGTATAAATGGGTTAGGTGGATTAAGTGCTTCTTATTCGTTGAAGAAAAGTAAGCACCGTAAGCAAGTAAGAAAGTAAGTAAGTGAAAAAGTAGATACGTAATTAAATAGGTAAATAAATAAAAGTTTTCATTTTTGCCATCCAAATCATCTTATTTAGATTAGTTTTTTTTTCCATTGGTGTAACTAAACCAAAATACCAGCACTACCAGAGGTCATAAGAAAAAAAAAAAAAAAAAGGCAAATCCTGGGCTGATTTCCTTCTAGCCCAGATTCTAGATTCTCTACACTATTGTACACTTGGTAATGAGCCACCTAGATTTTGTGTGCAGTGATTGAGAAAGTGCACCTGATATACAATAGTGGGTATAATATACACAAACAAGTTCTATTACTTTCTTGATAATTTTTTTTTTTTTTTTTTCCCACCTAAATGCCTTTGGAGGATAAACTAACAGTAGATAGATTAAGAACACATTCTCCATTCAATGACCTAATAACACAATGACAGATCTGTATGTTTTGTGCGATTTGAACAAAACAAATCAGTAAAGCCACTTTTCCACTGCATAGTATGGCTCGACTCGACTCTGCTCGCTTTACATTTCTGAGCTTGCATTTCCACTCAATGTGGGTGCCATCATCCAGTCGCCTTCACGCAGGAATAATGTTGTATTATCAAAGCCCTGTACAAATACATGGTCAGGTTGTATTCCAAATGTCTTTCCTGTTCACTGAACTTGGACCCAATTATGGATGTAAAATAACGGTGTTCTAGAACCTATGTAGTGCTCGATATGACAGTTAGATTCAGCAGTGACAGGAGTGACTTCGATAAACGCCTGTTTGGAAATCGGTAACAAGCGAGACGTAAAAAAGACAGACACCTTTGTTGTAATTTTACTGTAATGAGCGAAATTATATTTTCATAATTTTCAATTAATAGAATATTACCATATGCAAAGTATATATTAAATTACACATATATTCAGGCACAATACAGAACCACTCGTTAAGGAGAATTCCCTACTTCCTCTCCTCTCTTGGAAACTCGTATGAGGTGTGTCACAATTCCCCCTTGAAGCAGCGTGCTCTAAGCGCGAGCACCTGCTTTTCCGCTGTTGACCATAGTGACATTGGGACACGTGTGTTTTGTTTCTGTCATGTCTCCTCCCTGTTCCATCATTGGCTGGGAAGTCACGTGTGTCCGGATTACCCTCAGCTGTTAGCAGTTGCGAGGGTAATCATGTCCGCATATATACCGCACGCTTCCCAGCACACAACGCGGAAGATTAAGTAGTAAGTAATAAGAAGTGAATGTTTAGCGTTACTGTAGTTCGTGTCATAGTCATAGTCATAGTCAGTTCACGCTGTATATCCGCTTCCAGTTCATCGTCATAGTTTGTTTCTTGTTTTGGTTATCAACCTAGATTCCTGCCTAGCCCCGTGTATACCTGTTGGCCAATCGCCTGACCTCTTGCCTGTTTATGAATTACGTTTTGGATCACGTTTTGGATTTGTCTGCCTGCCTGTCTCTTTAAATAAACAACTGTTATCCTGCACTTGCATCCGCCTTATCTCTGCTTTGTATCTCTGCTACGATGTGTGACAGAATCTTCCGCCTTAACATGGATGCAGCAGGAGGACTAGAGAGAAGGCACGCCACAGCAACTAGGAAAATCGTAGGACAATACCGCATCGGGGAACGCTCGGATTACTGGCCGCATTTTTCATCCGTGCAATTTCCCCAAAGGTACGCCATTGAATTGCCGCCAGAGACAGCGGGATTGGGGAGCTACCCGCTGGAGTTTCTCTTCAGCTGCCAGGAGTATTTCTGCAGCTTGGCGGTTCCCAAGCCTACTAAGAGAGAGTGGATCGGGTTCCTGGTGTCCAGGTTTTGCGGCCCGGCCCGTGACTGGGCGGAGCAGCTGGTGAGTGCGCTGGGTCGCCAGCCCTCCATGATGTCACTCAGTTTACAGAGCTGTTTATGGAGGAGTTTTCACAGCCTGGACAACTTCGTGGTCTTGATTTACTGGGGTGGAGAGTCAGTGGACAGCAACCAGCGATCCACTTCAGTTTCCGGCCAACACGGGGGCGAAATCCCCGAGATGTATGACCGAGGGCTGCGGGAGAGAGACTCAGCTTCAATGTCCCACTTGCAGGAAGCTGGGCCACCAGGAAGCTTTCTTCTGCTCTCAGGAATGCTTCAAGAGCAGCTGGCGGGAGCATAAGAAACTCCACCGGAGAGCCCGTGCAGAGACCCAGCCCGGGACCGACAGGGTGACCTCAGAGCTCGAACCTGAGCCCCACGAGGTGGGCTCACCCGCCGAGCGCCAACAAAAGGTCCAAGTCCAAGTCAAGTCTCACGTCCCTGAGATCCAAGTCAATTCTCACGTCCCTGAGCTCCAGGTCCAGCCGCCAGCCCCTGAGCTCCAGGTCCAGCCTCCAGTCCCTGAGCTCCAGGTCCAGCCTCCAGTCCCTGAGCTCCATGCCAAGCCTCCAGTCCCTGAGCTCCAAGCCAAGCCTCCAGTCCCTGAGATCCAAGTCAAGCCTCCAGTCCCTGAGATCCAAGTCAAGCCTCAAGTCCCTGATGTCCAAGTCAAGCCTCAAGCCCCTGAGATCCACGTCAAGCCTCAAGCCCCTGAGATCCAAGTCAAGCCTCAAGTTCCTGAGATCCAAGTCAAGCCTCCAGTCCCTGAGATCCAAGTCCAAGTCAAGTCTCACCTCCCTGAGGTCCAAGCCAAGCCTCCAGGCTCTTATGTCCAAGCCAAGCCTCCAGGCTCTGACGCCCAAGCCAAGCCTCCAGGCTCTGACGCCCAAGCCAAGCTTCACGTCCCTGAGCCCACGTTCAAGCCTGCTGATCCAGTTTCCCAAGCTCTGCTAATATCTCAGCCCAATGACCAAATGCTACTCACACCCAAGTCTACCGACCAGGTCACCCAAGTTCAGCCCACTGACACGCACAGCCAAGTTCTGCTCATGCGCCGGTCTGCTGACAGGCCCAGCCAAGTTCCGCTCACGCCACAGTCTGCTGACACGCCCAGCCAAGCTCTGCTCACGCCCCAGTCTGCTGACACGGCCAGCCAAGCTCCGCCCATGCCCAAGGTTCACCTAGTGACCTCAGAGCCTCAGTCTCCCTGTTCAGCTGTGGACGTCGCCCAGCCTCCCTGTTCAGCTGTGGACGTCGCCCAGCCTCCCTGTTCAGCTGTGGACGTCGCCCAGCCTCCCTGTTCAGCTGTGGACGTCGCCCAGCCTCCCTGTTCAGCTGTGGACATCGCTCAGCCTCCCTGTTCAGCTGTGGACGTCGCTCAGCCTCCCTGTTCAGCTGTGGACGTCGCTCAGCCTTCCTGCTCCATGGAAGATAGCGTTCCCCTCTTCTGCTTCGAGGAGACCCACGCTCCTCTCCCTGGCCGCATGGAGACCCACGCTCCTCTCCCTGGCCTTACAGGGGACTTCGCTCTGCCTTCCAGTTCAGCTGGGGATGTCGCTCCGCTTTCAGGCGCCGACGAGGACGTCGCTCTGCCTTCATGCTCCGACGAGGACGTCGCCCTGCTTCCCTGCTCCGCCAAGTACAGTGCTCTATTTCCCTGCTCCGACGAGGGCGTCGCTCTGCCTTCATGCTCCGATGAGGGCGTCGCCCTGCTTCCCTGCTCCGCTGAGTACAGTGCTCTGTTTCCCTGCTCCGCTGAGTACAGTGCTCTGTTTCCCTGCTCCGCCGAGGACGTCGCTCTGCCCTCATGCCCAGCTGAGGTCGTCACTCAGCCTCCCTGTCCAGCTGAGGTCGTCGCTCAGCCCCCTTGTCCAGCTGAGGTCGTCGCTCAGCCCCCCTGTCCAGCTGAGGTCGTCGCTCAGCCTCCCTGTCCAGCTGAGGTCGTCGCTCTGCTTCCCTACGCCGCCAAGAACACCGTGCAGTTTCCTGGCTCTGCTCGAGACATTCAGCCCAGGGGGCCGGGGCCGCCAATGAAATGGGATGACTCATGGCACTCCAGGAGTAGTGCCTTTGGGGGGGGGGGGTTCTGTCACAATTCCCCCTTGAAGCAGCGTGCTCTAAGCACGAGCACCTGCTTTTCCGCTGTTGACCGCAGTGACATTGGGACACGTGTGTTTTGTTTGTCTGTCATGTCTCCTCTCTGTTCCGTCATTGGCTGGGAAGTCACGTGTGTCCGGATTACCCTCAGCTGTTAGCAGTTGTGAGGGTAATCATGTCCGCATATATACCGTGCGCTTCCCAGCACACAACACGGAAGATTAAGTAGTAAGTAATAAGAAGTGAATGTTTAGCGTTAGTGTAGTTCGTGTCATAGTCATAGTCATAGTCATAGTCAGTTCGCGCTGGATATCCGCTTCCAGTTCATCATCATAGTTTGTTTCTTGTTTTGGTTATCGACCTAGATTCCTGCCTAGCCCCGTGTATACCTGTTGGATAATCGCCTGACCTCTTGCCTGTTTATGAATTACGTTTTGGATCACGTTTTGGATTTGTCTGCCTGCCTGTCTCTTTAAATAAACAACTGTTATCCTGCACTTGCATCCGCCTTATCTCTGCTTCGTATCTCTGCTACAATGTGTGACAAGGTGGTACTAAAAAAAAGTACCAGGTACTATTTACAGTGGAAAGACCCCAAAAAGCAAGCAGAGACAAGTTTAATTGAGCCATACCGTGCAGTAGAAAAGTGCCATAAGTACGTCCATTCTGTTTATCATGCTTGCTATTGGGGGAAAAAAAAAAAAAAAAAAAAAAACACCAAAGAATGCGTAAGGATTTGAAAACACAAACAGAAATTGGATGCCCAAATGGTGTTGCCTTTCTGTCTTTCATTGTGTGTTTGTTCCTGGGTGTATGTGTAATAATTTTATTACTGTGGTCTCATAATTTTAAGTTACTGTTTACTATTCCTGCTCACTGCCATCACTTCTAAATATAAGTTTCACACCACTGTGAATCTGTTTAAATGCTCGGCCATAAATTTAAACACTCTGCTCAGCCATTTTACTGCATAAACAAGGCAAGTGTACTTTAGCCATACTGGATTCTAGCAATCAGACTTTTGAGATGTCGTTAATATCACCAAAGTAACCATAGCAAAACAATGAACTTTAAAAGCACTGGCGGCTCAGTGGGAGATCAATGTCTGTTGTATATAAATACAACTTGTGAGCAGAGGTTGAGAAATGATATAAGTGCTGAGTGAACCCACTCTATTGGCAGAGATGACAGTGACACTTTGTATGTACATATGTGTCCATTGAAAATGCAGGTCAAAGGAAAAGGGATCCTACGATTTCATGCTGTTACGACACAGGACTCAAGACAGGAAGTAAGCGCAGGAGTGATGTCTTTATTTGGACTTAAGCTAAGGACATAAAACTGAAACACTTATCCCTCAACTTAGGATGAGGCATGAAGAACAAAACTTAGAACAGTGTGAGGACCTGAAACACTTGCTTAACTCAGGCATGAAACATTCATTTAACTTAGGCAAGAACACTCCTTTAACTTAGGCATGAACACACTGAACTCCAGCATGGCATGAACACTCTTAACTAGGACATGACATGAACACTCTTAATTATGACTTGGCATGAACACTCCTAGTTATGACATGGCATAAACTAAGGAACAGGAAAACAGACAGAGCATGGTAACATCACAACCTGGCACCATTATTCATTAAGTCTGAACACTCTCTAAACTAAGATATGGCATAAACACTCTTAACTCTGGCATGGCATGAACACTCCTAGCTATGACATGGCATAAACTAAGGTACAGGAAAACAGACAGAGCATGGCAGTATCACAACCTGGCACCATTATTCATTTCGTCTTCTTCTCTGTTAGTCCTTTCTCTACTTGACTTTAATGCCGCGCGATAGTGCGCAGCAACACGAGGGGTTTAAATAACCAGCATTCTCTTAATTGCCGGCAGCTGACAATGCTTGACACGGTTTTAGCGTCCATGCACACTTCAAGCACGTGCACATGCACGCTCTGAAGCCGCTCGTGCACATTGTCGCCACAGCGCCATCTGGTGGCGAGATCGTGACACATGCATGATGACATAGAATCACGCGCATGCTGCGGGCACAGGAATTCCATGACCAGTAGGGGGCAGTCATGTTTCATTTGATAAACACGGCTTGCTGGCCCGCAGATCTGTGAACCTCTCTCACAACCGTTTTGCACATTAAATGGAATGTGTGGTTGGTTTAAGAAAAAAATATTATCTCTGCCGGGGTGCACGGTGGCTTAGTGGTTAGCATGTTCACCTTACACGTCCAGGGGTGGGGGTTTGATTCCCACCGTGGCTTTGCGTGTTCTTTGCATGTGGGGTTTCTTCTGGGTACTCCAGTTTCCTCCCCCAAAGACATTCATGGTAGGCTGATTGGCATGTCCAAAGTGAATGTGTGTATGTGTTTGTGTACCCTGTGATGGATTGGCTCCCTGTCCAGGGTGTTCCCTGCCTTGTGCCTGGGGATAGGCTCCAGGTTTCCCTGTGACCCTGAAAAGGAGTAAGCAGTAGAGAAGATGGATGGATTATCTATGGTTTACATAAATATATTATGTTTCTCATCAACACTTACGAGAAACCTCATTTAAACAAAATGAAAGGTAATGGTAGTGTGCTGTTGCAGAATATCAGCAACCAGGGTTCAATCCTCAGCTCAGGTGAAGTTTAGTTTTATTCAGGGCATTTGAAAATATATGATCAAATCATGTTTGATGCATGAAAATTATGTATATAATTTTGTAATAATTATGAATAATTACGTATATTAGTTTGATGTATAAAAAAAAATTATATTAATGTACCTCAATTAAATCACATGGAACTGATGTGCAAATTTGAATTAAATAAATTTACTGGCCTTTTTTTTCAGTGTGTGGACTTCTGTGTTCACTTTAAACCATGTTTTTAAATAATAAAACTTTTAATCTAAGAAAAGAAGAAAAGTTTCCATTGGCAAGAAATGAGAATATGGAATTCCTTCAACATTCCTTCGAGGAACTTTTTGTTTTTGTTTTGATGAGAAACGTAATATTTTATGTGAACCATTTGACCCCACGTTCCATTTTTTATTGTACTATTTTCATCTACAGTATGTTGTTCCATGCACCACCTGGTGGTTATGGTGTGAAGCACAACAAATGAATTTAAATTCCAAGAAGTGGGCCTGCATTGTACCACGTGATCACACGTGATGAATCATGTGAAACTGCATGAAAAATCGCTCATTCTTCAAGTTCACATCTGTAATAGGGGTTGCATAGACTAGTCCACTAATGCATTGACTAGTTACCATTGTGGATAAAGCCATGAGGAAGACAGTAAAGAAATGCAGGTAGATAATAGGTTAAAGAAAACATTCTAAATTTATTTTGTTTGTCTGAAAATATTTCCGCCTAGATACGGCCAATTCTACTGTCAGGTAATAGTGGAGACAGATGCAAATGCACACATTTATTGGATTGAATAAACAAAGCCAAACCCAGATCTACAAAAGAAACAACAAGAAGTAGGAGAACAAGGCAGATAACAGAATCTTCACAATAAAAGACAAAAATATAGGGACTTAAATAACCAAACTAATCAAGGTGAAACTGAAAACATGTGGGCGTAATAATGAGTAATAAGGTGATGCTGGGAAATGGAGTGCGGTACGGCCATTTTGTGAGGCTCTGAACCAGATTTCTTCACTGTAACTGGTGTTGACATGATATCAACACTCAACTGTACAAGACTACACTTGGATAAGGCTTTTGTTTTCTTCAGCTTTAATGGATTGTTAACACTTTATATCACTTTGCATGAACTGAAGAGGTGTTGACAGGCTGGAGTTGAACAACCACTGCTGTAGACATCACATCCTCCATCCATCATTAATATACTGTATAAGGAGCTTCTAGGCTGCACACTCTCAGTTTCAGAATCAATTCCAGCTGTGCCACTTCCACCGGCTCATCCTCATGAATACATTTTAATAATTGATACGTGCTTAAGAAGTGTAATATGATACATACATTTATTAATTTGTATATGTATTGTATAAACAGTAAAGCCTAAAAAAAAAAAAGTTTAATGTGCAGCCTGTGTACAAATATTTACAATATTTACATATTCTTTGCTGCCTAAAAATAATGAAGTCCTGATACACGGTTTGCTTTAACTATGGAAAGGAAAACAAGCCCTCTTTTATGAATTGCATGTCAACTAGTAAAAATCAGTAGTCATGCACCATCAAAGCCCATATAACTGGTGCAGGATAAGTTTTACAATCAGGATAAAAGGACAAAATAAATCATCTTCCTCTCATTGATCCAGCTTAGCTCTCTTTTTCCTCCTGCTCCGATTCTCTCAGTTTAACCAAGCGATCAAGTCTACAAGATAAATGGTCATTTAGTGTCTGATGTAGAAATTTTCTCCTTAAGTGTCCTCACCACCTGTCTCTTTTCCATGTAGGTCTGCATTATTGTGTGCTTATGTGCTATTGACCAATTATGGCTTTTTTCCACTGGGTTTCTCTGTGAACATGCTGGTGATTTGATTTATTTAGAAATGATTTCCCTGTTGGCATCTCTATTTTTTGTATCCCCAATGACAGTGGCCTACTTTATCAGGCGCTCTCTCTCTCTCTCTCTCTCTCTCTCTCTCTCTCTCTCTCTCTCTCTCTCTCTCTCTCTCTCACACACACACACACACACACACACACACACACACACGCACTTGCACAAGATGTTTGTGTGTGTGTGTGATTGTTTGTTTCTGTGAATAATATAAAAAAGCATGAAAAATACATGAACAGAAATGATGGACACTTCTTATGCAATGTGTTTAATAAATTAGTGACGCATGGTCTGTGCGAAGCTGCTCTATATATGTGTATAACAGTATGATAACCACTGGAGTATAGATATATATATATAGTTTTAAGTACATAACAGTGTCTGCATAACCTGTCTTCAAACATTTTGTTAAATGCTGAATAAACCTACTCAATGTGGTAAACAATAACAATTTACCTAACAATAACATAAGTTGCATGTGTCCTTTCCTAAATCATTTACGGTGATGTCACTTTTGAATGTAAAGCTGTCCCCCAGAAAATAAACAAACTAGAAATATACAATATAACGAACATGGCACATAAAAATCGATGATGAATTAATTAGCTGAGTATTCAACCATTCATGATACAACATGCAGCTTGTATTAACCACTGCTTTTAAATGGCTGGTAGACTCTGATATGGTTTGCTGATGACTCATGTCATTCAACAATGCTGCTTTAAGTATACATCAACGCCATAATGTAAAATTTTATAAATTGAGATAAAATGTGTACTACAGAGTTGGCAATTATTAAGCATCCAGCTATCTCTGATCACTGCAGCAACCCAAGCATTTCATGTTGCTTTGTCTCTTGGAAATCGATTCACATAATTTATGAATGCAAGTTTGTCCCTGGCCTGAGGGAAGTGAACAACATCATAGTACTAATTGTATTTTGGAAATTAATATTTGTTTGAAACAGTCTCAGTAACAGCACTATGGAGAAATAAAGAAGCAACACTGCAGTGATATGGTAATAAATATGGCAAATGTCAAAGTTTAAAACTATAACATGAAGCACCACAATGCAACAAAGCATAACAACAACAATAATTAATAATAAAAAAAAAAAACCCTCCAATCATATTATTTATAGCCATAAACTCATCAGTAATGGTTAAGCATAAAAGCATAAAATAACTTGATATTTACAAACTTTATTTACATAAAAATGTCTTCTTTTGAGTGCTAGATGGAATCTTTTCCTTTAAAGCATGTAGGAAGGTGAGTTTGTGGCAAAAATACATGTATCTACTGTAGGAACTGCTGCTAATCATAAAGACTGGCCTGTGCTCATCCCAGGACTCTCATTCACAATCTGAACATCCTTTCACAAACACTTAATACTGTTTATCTATACTCTTCTACACCTCTATACACTAATGATTTATAGTCCCACTACACTATCTGATGTCACCCAGATGAGCATAGGTTCCCTTTTGAGCCTGGTTCCTCTCAAGGTTCTTCCTCATGTCACCTCAGGGAGTTTTGTCCTTGCGACTGTCATCTCTGTATTGCTCATTAGGGATCTAAATCTGCATCTGGATTTCTGTAAAGCTGCTTTTTTTTATTTTAAGATAATGTATATTGTTAAAAATGTGAGACAATTGGAATTGAATTGGAGTAAAGCAAAAAGGAAAATAAAGTAAGTAAAAGAGTTCTCAATATTTGACTCTTTTCAGCACAAAACTGCTTAAAATACAGTAAGTAATATCAAGTATTAAGTTTAACAGGATCACTGTTGGCCTTTACGGTATATTTCATTTCATTGGTATACTGACATAATGACATTTTTATACGCACACACACACACACTCGCACATACCCCAACTGCTACATTAGTGCAGTTTTTCATGTTAAATTATCATATAGAATGACAGATCACGGCTTGAGCGTGTCAATTTAATTTGATGAGTGGGAGCTCTGAAATCCCCATTTGCATAAGATCGGCGATAATTGCTCTTTTTAATGCAATTCATGCTCCTGTACACACCAATTATGTACAAGCTCTTAAGCCTAATTCATTAGTGAACAAATGCAGCAGTGCCGTGCTTAATGAAATATTGTGCACGGTCTGACCAACACACCAACATTGATTAAAGGTCGCTGTTAGATAAAATGATCAGGACAAGATGAAATTGACCGAAAGACCAAACTCCAGCTGTTGCTTATTTGTGTGGCGGCCTGGGAAACCTTTCATGTGTGAAAATTGACATTTTCTAATATATAGTTCTGAAAATCTGACTTTTTTTTTTTTAAATACAACATGGTTCGCTTTTGTATGTTTCTTATTGAGAAGTAAAGTTTTAGCATTTTACTTACTCTTGTTAGTTGTTAGCATTTTAGTTACATCTATTTACTTTTAAAATATGAAAAGGGAGAAAAATGTATTTAAAGATTTCATTCAGGTCAAAGATGCTTATCCTAATTCTGCATTTACTGTATAATCTAATCTACTTATGGGAAAACTGTACATTGTAAAGAATTATACTGTAAGTTTACAATGGGAACTGAGTTCTGACGTTGATTATCAGCATCATCCACGTCAGTTTCTGACTCATCACCTGAGGTACATTAAGTGTAACATGGCAGGACACGAATGTTGGTTTTGTTGTTTGTCATAGCCATAGTTATAGTCCTTAGGGTGTGTCAAATAATAGGCAGGCAGCAAATAATCCATAATCATAAACAGCAGAACATGTGAGAGCGACCTGGGAGAACACATCTTAGACTTAAAGGAACTAAAAAGCACAATAAGAGCGATAATTATAAGCGAAAACATACAGAAACAGCTGGGTTTACATATAGAAGATAATTAAGGGCTACACAAAGAAAAGGTGGACACAATCAGATAGCAAAGCAATGACAGAGCAAGGGTGGAGACAGGAGTAGAATAAAAAACAAAACAAACACACAGCATTTATCGCTTACTTGCATTTAAAAACAAGCCTTATCTGTTCACTCACTGATCTGTTTGTTTTAACGTCTGTGGGGAAATAATCACTGATTACTTCACTCGCATCCATTCTGTTGACTAAATGTCTTCTTAATAAATTATTTTTTATTAAGTCATTTAAACATTTGTATACTTTGTTCAATGTTGTCTGAATACTGCATACAACCATAAATGTTACACCCTAACCCATAAAACTTAAAGATCATAAACTTTTTTAAATGTAGTAAAAGTAAAATGGTGTAAAAAGCTTTCAATACATGCCATGCACTGAGTATACATTGCATACTCATTAAATCTTCTATATAATTTAAACCTGTAAAAAAATCATTAAATTTTCTGTATAATTCTGTCTTGTTGCGCAGCTCCCATGTCAAGAACCTTATTATCCAATAAAGAAAAATGTTATGGCCTTCAAAACAAGTCTTGAGTTTAATGACTCCAGTTGGACCAGGGGCTAGTGCTAATAAGCTGTTTTTTGTTTGTTTGTTTGTTTGTTTGTTTGTTTGTTTGTTTGTTTTATTTATATATTTTTAATGAGTAAACAGCTTTTTATACCAAGGTTAACTCAGAGAGCGTGAAGCGGTGAGAAATGAACAGCACATGCACATCCTGTTCATGTAATGTTTTGCAGTTAAAGTCATTTTAATTTGCTGATATGCATATTTATATACTGAAAAAAACAAACAAACAAAAAAACTTTCAAAACTTTGGTATGTGTAAAGCTAATACAGTGGGAAGAAAATAATGAAGTACAAATAGAATAGTAGTAATTAAATGAAATGGACTGTAATAAACAAAATGAATAATGCAATGAATATAAAGTAAAAATGATAAATAAATAAATTAATAAATAAGTAGCTTTAAACTCCTAGTGAATTATTCATTGTTTAAAACATTTAATTTACATACTAAAAGTCACTGGGTAACTAGAGTGAATAATAATAATAATAATAATAATAATAATAATAATAATAATAATAAGAAGAAGAAGAAGAAGAAGAAGAAGAAGAAGAAGAAGAAGAAGAAGAAGAAGAGAATTATTATTATTATTATTATTATTATTATTATTATTATTATTATTACTACTACTACTACTACTACTACTACTACTACTAATAATAATAATAATAATAATAATAATAAACACAAGCACACCATGAGCATGGCTGCATTAGCACCAGGTACCACCACTGCTGATGCAGTGCCATGGATCCCCAGAGGCACAGAGTTATTTAAGTGCTACACAGTGTGAGTACAGAATTTTCCATCCATGAGAGAGACCACCCAGAACAAGAACTACTCTAATACGAATTTATGGTGTATGAACCTAATTGACCTGAGGTTATTAATTTATGTTTTATTTTGATTATTCTTGTCTAGGGATGACAGGAAAATCTTGCTAAGTGATTATCAATCATAAATCAGTCCATCATTAATCATTCAATCAATCAATCATAAACAAACAAACAAACAAACAAACAAACCAAATCATTAATTGCTTTCATCTAATGGACAACAAAACAAGATAAAAAATTAATGAATTAAATAATTTACTCAATCAATAGGATTCATTTATTTATTTAAACAACCATCTTTAAAATAAAATAAATAAATAAATAAATAAATAAATAAATAAATAAATAAATAAATAAATAAATAAAAAAGCAGATATTTTTGTGTGTTACTGCATATATATCCATATTTCCATAATCTATGGCAGCTTGAAAGTACAACTGCTGATGAGATGTTTTACCACAGCAAGAGGCAGGGTTATAGCTGAATTAACTAATTAATCTAATTAACAAATTTGTAATTAATCCTCTAAGAGATAAAATTTTGCCCATAGCAAATGTGGATTTTTTTTTTTTTTTTGCTTTTTAGTTTCCTCTGGCTTAACTGATGCAGCCAAGTGGTTTATCTGTAGTACTGCTAGGATTTTAATAGGATTGTTTTTTTTACCATAAATGTTCACAGTTATATTAATGACAAGGCCATGTACAAATGTGTATAAAAGTCAAAATTTTGCCTTGATTACCAAAATAAATGAATTGTGGGAACAATAAGAGTCATTAAAAAAAATGTTTAGAAAAGTTTTATATAACAAAGTCCAACTCAGAGAGGCCATGTTCCAATATTTTATTTCACCTACATTAGTTGTGAGTCCCATTGAAAGAAGACACACTAATAATGCATGATTAAAATTGGAACATTAATTTAGACGCATTAATGGGTGTTAATGATTTTCCAGTGTAACAAGGTCAAGGTTGAAATTAATTTGATCTGCCCTATTCCTCCGGTGCATGAGTGGGGGGAAAAAAAAAAAACCTGCTTGGAATCACAGTAATGAATTAAAAGTTTAACTTTGGATTCAACTTCAGCAATGTGTCATACGCTGAATTGTCTATACAATCAGTAATGCTACAAATGATACAATTATGAGACCAGGAGGAGAGGTGGCTTGGGTAAAGTTTATGACTTCTGATTCAGAGATGTTCTGACAAACACCAGGAAGTGGGGACAAGTTCTGTTAAGCAAGTTCTGATAAGCGAGGGGAGTGTTGATATCTACTGTGGATGTTTGACTCTTGCAAGTGGCACTTAGCAACTCCTTAACCCTCCTTTTAGGAGACAGTGGCAGAAATCCCTGGTGTTTAAGTGTGCTTCTGTCACAAAACTAGATGGTGATGGATGCTAGTGCAGTAAACGCTTTTAGACAGATGAATCCAAATCGTATGGCAAAACGTGGCCAATAAACATGTCCAGAGGTAGGCCGTTTCACTGGCCTCTAACTGGAACATGGCTTGGCAGGCTCTCTTTTTGGCCTGTAACTGTAACTGAACTTGGAAGGCTGTGCCATCAACCTCAGAACCTCAGAAATTGTCGTGGGAGGTCTCTTCATCGACCTTTAGCAGGAACATGGCTGGATAGACCTCTTCACTGGTCTCACACTGGGTCTCAGGAGATGAGGTCACCACGTTGACCTCTTGTTTGAGCTCTGCAGGGGACACTTTGTGGGTCTCATGCCTGAGGCTGACGAGGTGGCCTACCAAGTCATGTTCACACCAGAGGCCGATGAGGTGGCCTAACAAGTCATTTTCATGCCAGAGGCCGACAGGACGGCCTACCAAGTCATGCTCCAGTCAGAGGTTGACGAGATGGCCTAGCAAGCCATGTTCCTTCCAGAGGCCAACGGAACAGCCCCCCAAGCCATGTTCCTGCCAGAGGCCAATGGGACGGCCTCCCAAACCATGTTCCTGCCAGAGGCCAACAGGATGGCCTACCAAGCTTTGCTCATGCCAGAGGCTGGTGAAGCAGCCTCTGAAGACTGGCTTCTACCAATGAACCCCAGCAATCATGTCCTAGCCCAGCCATCTGACCCCAGCGAGCTTGTCGCGATCCACTGCCTGCTTCACGCCTGTGCACCATGTCTGCTCCCCGGCACCTCTGGAAAAATACCACATTACAGACAATACCTTGAACTTAGTGTTGACATTTTGCCCAAAGGGCCCGGTCCACCATGAGGGGGAGTTTAGGAAAGGCACTTTGTAGTGATCAGTGAAATGAGCAGCCCGAAGCAAGATGGCACAATTCCGGGTTTTTGTCTTTGTTTACTATTACACATGTGTTTGTTATGGTTAATGCCATGTCTCTGCCCATGTGTTGTTATTGGTTGTTTCCCTAATGTATCTCAACTGTTCTGCATCATCTCTTTGATTAGTTTTATATTTAAACCCCCGTGTGTCTTTGTTCCGTGCAAAGTATTTCTGTGTTTTCCACCAGTACTCTACCGACCCATTTTGATCCTCATTCCTAGTTAAATAGTTTCTTGATCCTGTTTTTATCTGTGTTCTTGTCTGCGTGTTGTTTTGCCTAGTTTAGCCCATTTGTAACTCTCCGGACACATGCCTGACTTTGGATGTTGACCGTGTTTTATGTATTGGATTTGTATGCCTGCCTCCTTCATTAAAGCTTTTTACTGTATTTGCAAGATAGGAATACACCCCATTTGGGATGCCAGTCCATTACAAGGCACCATTCACACACATTCACACACTCATTCACCACTAGTGGTAATTTAAAGGTGCCAGTCCAAATACTCAAATGTTTTGGGGAAGTGGAAAGCAACTGGACAACCCAGAGGAAACCTTCAGAGATACAGAGAGGTAATGTGAAACAGTAAACTGAGATCAGGATTGAGGCAAACCAACAATGGTGCCACTGTGCCAAAAGGGGACCAGACACTTCCAGTCACAGGGGAAACACGCTCCTCCCAGGAAACTATATGCCAGAGTTATAGAGGGGAGACTCTGTCCCATAGCTGAACCTCAGGAGGAATAATGCAGGTTCTGCCTAGGTCCCCACAGTGGACCAGCTTTTTTCAAGGGGTCATGTGAATATGCTTATCCATTCTACATGTGCTTTTTCAATTTGGAGAAAGCATATGATTCTATGACTCAGCATTTGTTGTGGGAGATACTGCAGGACTAAAGAGTATCTGGGTCACTACCTCATGCAAGCCAGATTCTGCATGTACATAGTGTTCTCATTCTTGCTGTTAAGTTGAAATTGTTTAAAGTGGATATCAGCCTCTGTCAACGGTCTCACTCTTGACTCCACTCTTGTTTATAGTTTTCATGGACAGTAGAATATCAAGACATAGTGAAGGTTAGAGCACTGACCCCTAACAGGAAAAGTGGAAAGAAAATGAATGAATGAGTTCATTTAACTGACAGCCAGTCAACTGTAGCACTAGCACAGCATAACCTTTTGCAGCAGTACTTGGCAGTGCCCATGTGCAAAGCCTTTCTGTGAAATATTTCCCATTTGAGGCAAACATTTCCATGTATTAATTTGCTGTCGCAAAGTGTTGAATGGGGTTGAGGTCTGGTAACTGTGAAGGACACAGCATGTGAGTTACATCATTTTCATTCCATCAAACCATTCAATAAGCTCTTGTGGATGGGCGTGGGCCATCCTGGATTAGACCACACTCATCAGGATAGAAATGCTTAAAAGTGATCAGTCAAAACGGAATGATTTGAAGTGGACATTCACTATAAGGGTAGAAGTGGAACCAAACCATAACAGCAAAATAAATACCCATAGCAGAACAGAGACACTGTATTTCCTCTGTCACTCATCGATACATATATACCGTATATTATCGGCTTAATGCGGTAACATAGTTTAGTATTCAGTAGAGTCTGATATCAGAGACTGTGGGGCATTTAAACTGTGTAAAAACAGAAGTGAAAGATAAGCAGGACTGAAAAACTGAGATAGAGGAAGGACTGTGGCAAAGATATCAGCTTACTGAGCCAAAGTGAGAGAGAGAGGCAGAGACAAAGAGAGTAGTCAAATACACACACATACATTCAGCAGCCGTCGTGTCTCTCTCTCTCCACCTATATCCATCCATACTTTCACTTGTCTGTGTATCCATCCAAATTGACCGCCAGTTAGACTGCTTTACAAAGCTGCTCTAATTAGATACCAGTCAACACCAGCACAGCTTCTTTCCCCAGGCCTTAATCCTAATAAACAATGACCTTTCCCACATCCTTCCTCTATAATAGGTGTACTTTACTGCATATAGCAATATCAATCTCTATGTCAGCTGGCATGGTGGAACAGGGAATAGCATTGGAATCATGTCCTAGCTCAAGGGTCCATGGTTCAATCAAGTTATTTTCTGTGTGGAGTTTCACCCTTTCTACCTGTGTCTGCATTGGTAGACATGTGTTTCCTCTGGGCTCTCTGGTGGATTGGCTATGCTAAATTGCCTTTAGGTGTGAATGTGTGTGTGTATGCATGGTACCCTGCAATGACCAGACATACCGTTCAGAGTGTATTTCCATCTCATGCCCAGTGCTCTTCGGATAAGCTCTGAATCCACCACATTCCTGACAAAAAGTGCTGACTGAAGATTAATGAATTTCTATGCAACTGCACTAAACACTCTGCTTCTATACTCTGCTTCTACTTTATGGGGGCATGGTGGCTTAGTGGATAGTAGATAGCATTTTTGCCTTGCACCTCCAGAGTTCTTGGTTTGATTCTCACCTCCGCCCTGTGTGTGCGGAGTTTTGCATGTTCTCCCTGTGCTTTGGGGGTTTCCTATGGGTATTCCAGTTTCCTCCACCAGTCCAAAGACATGTGCTGTAGGCTGATTGGTATCTCTAAACTGTCCATAGTGTGTAAATGGTGCACATGCCTTGCAATGGGTTAGCACCTCATCCAGGTTGTACCCCACCTCGTGCCCTGAGTCTCCTGGGATAGGCTCCCTGTATTGGATAAGTGGTATAGAAAATGGATGGATGGTTGGATGGATGATCTCATTATGGTTGAGCAATACAACTTATCATCAATTACAAAATAAGAATTATATAGGGGCAAATTATTACACATACTCTCAAAGGGAGATAGGCATCTACATTTGTAATTTAAAATATTTTTAAACATTTCAAGTCTGAAATGCTCTACAGACTTGTGCTTAGTCTGTCTACTTTTAGTTTCTCTTCCTTATTCACATTCATTACAACTGCCACCAGACATGTTCACAAGTCCCTGAGGTCCAAGTCAAGTCTCAAGTCTTTGAATTGGAGTCCAAGTCAAGTCTCAAGTCTCTGAGGTGAAGTCCTAGTCAAGTGTCCAGTCTTTGTTATATTTTTAGCAATAGTTCTTTCGCCTAGTTATTGTAATTAACAGTGTATGAGGCTAAATCAATTTTGAAACATTAAAACTTCTACAGAATGTCTTGTTCTTTTATTCTAAATTGTCTATTAAAGCACACAAGGTTTTACTTAAATCATTAACTCAAAATTAAATCATTAATCAAAAAAGTATTACTTTCAAACTTTTACATTTGACACAAAAGTTCTCATTATAATTACAAGAAAACAGAACATTCATAGAAAATTCAGGAAAGATATTACTTTTTGTCATTTAGTGCAAAATGTCAACGTGCTGTGTATTTTGAGCTATTTGAGTTGGCGTAGTTTGCTGTAGTTCTCAAGCAACGATGGGTAAGGTAGTCTTCCAGTGAGTGCCTGCAATAACAAAACCCCCGTGTATAGATGCAATTCACTCTATGCACAAACGTTGCTTACATATTTCCGGTAGAATCTTAGCCACCGACTTTACTCCCGTATAGTGCATTCCTATAGCGGAGTGTACTAGTGCCAAAACTTTTATACGAAAGCCCCTCTGCTTCTTACTGTTGGGTGTAACAGCTGACTGCCTCACAATCCGATTAACGTCATTCACGGTAATCTGGGGAAGCTCCTGTAAACAGCGAGCGTAATATGTCATACTCTCCTGCGGCATCCTCACACAGTTATCGCCAATAGTGAAAGTGGCTTCCAGCATGACACAGGATGTAACTGAGCTGGCTGAGACAAAACGTGGACACGATCGTGCAAAGAGTGTATTTGGTAAACCTGGATATTATATTATATTCTATTATGGTAGCTAATACTTAGAGGGGGGCATGAAAAGGAAATGGTAACATTTGTACTTCTTGAAAATGGACAGCAAGCAAGCCCCTCACAGCTGTGTAGAGCCACAGCTTCCCTTTGTATTAATTGATTGCTTTTCAAATTAAATGACACAAAGATTATCACAAAGTAAGACTTGGCTATATTGTTATTGTTTGTTGTTCATTTATATAACATCCCTTTTCCAATGGGCGATGAACACACACCTTCAGATGGGTCACATGTGTATAAAAGTGTATATGCTGGCTTGGTGTGTTTAGAGATTAACTGTTGTGATATTGCTGTTGCAGCACACAGGCTACTGATAGGAATGAATGAATGAGGAATGGATAAAAAATTGATGCTGTCATGTGGGGTAGTAAAGAGAGAACATAATCGGGAATGCCAAACCAAAATGACTTGTGTTTTTCACGAGTCTCCGTCTTCAAATCCAAGTCAAGTCTCGAGTCAGATGTTCACGAGTCCAAGTCAAGTTGCAAGTCATTTTTTTTTGTGACTTAAGTGTGACTCAAGTCCAAGTCGCAGGCTCTCTGTTTGCCACAATATTTCACATATGTCTTCCCAATCCTCACTGATGACATGTTTGGATGAAAAACATCAGCAAACTCTGTGTAATCACTTGGCATGACTGTCACTGATAGGCTACATGAGTAACAACCAGATATTCTTTACTCATGAGTTCTCCCTGTTGTTCTATACTTGGTAATTTGTACTGAAGTATACTGCATAGTAAGTACATTATGTAGTGCGATAATGATTTGCAAATGCATCACAGACTGTAAACATATCACAGACTGTAAATGTATCACAGGCTGTATAAAGACACACACTAAAGGTTTACACACTCCACCCAGGGTCTGTTCTTAATGATAAATCAAGCTTTCAGTTTCTTAGTGGAAAGTCATAGAGCTGAGAAAGTAAGAATACACTCTCACACACATTCTATTTCTACAACACACAGAGGAGCAACAGCTGGAGTTTACTACAAACCCACAATACTAATGGGTTTCTCTAGAGTTGTGTAAATACACATGCCTGACTCTGTGTGTATTTTGTACATATTTCTAGAGGCACAGTGCTTGCAGTAAGAGGCAGAAATAATGTTAGAGTAATTTTTGTTCACTTGACTGCTTCTGCCTATTTTCCAGCAACACTCATTAATACTGTATAAACTTAAAAAAAAAAAAAAAAAATACTCATTAAATACCGTAACCTGAATATCCAGCAGATTTCGTGTTTGTACTGACTGCAGTCCACTGAGAGGGTTTGAAGATATGTAGGTGATCCCAAAATAAACATTACAGACATATTCGGTGTAAAGAGATGACCCGAGATCAGTTATCATTGCTAAGGAAAGAATATATTGAATAACACTTCTGGGTGTGGTTTTACTAAACAAACACTGAAATTTATGTTTTGGGCTGTAAATATATGCTGGAGAAAAAACTCAAACACTATTTGAGGCCAAAATTATATAAATAAATGTGACGTTTAATTTATTAATAGTCTTGTCCCTTTAAAGTCAGTGCAAAGGGTTTTGGAGGAGACTGGCTTAATCACTCACTTGTTTCAAGAACCAAATGAATAAAATTATTAATTAATTTAAAGTGAGCTGTAATTGTGAATGCATTTTTATCCATCAAACCATGGTTACATTTTCTTTGTGAATTCTAAGAGCTCATCAAATTAATAATAATAATAAAAAAAACATTGGCATTATTTTATTAATCCAACAAATCAAATTAAATGCTTGATGAAATAGTCTACATCCTGTGCACACATTACAATTGCATACTGGCTTCATTAAGTTGGGATCACAAATAACTGTTTCAGCACAATATAAAACAAATTCTCTCTCTCTCTCTCTCTCTCTCTCTCTCTCTCTCTCTCTCTCTCTCTCTCTCTCTCTCTCTCTCAATTTGTCATGTGGGGCCTGCATGAATCAAACTTGTTTGTCCAGAACATCCCACAGATGCTTGATAGGATTGAGATCTGGGGAATTTGGAGGCCACATCAACACCTTAAACTCTTTGTCATGTACTGCAAACCATTCCTGAACAATTTTTGCAGCTTGGTAATGCACATTATCATGTTGCAAGAGACCACCTTTAGGGGATAACATTGCCATGAAGGAATGTACTGGGTCTGCAACAATGTTTAGGTACTTGGGACAAGTCAAAGTAACATCCACATGAATGCCAAGTGAACCCAAGGGTACCCAGCAGAACATTGCCCAGAGCATCACGCTACTGTACCTCTGCCAGCTTGCCTTCTTTTTATAGTGCATACTGGTGCCATCTCTTCCCCAGATAAGCAACGTACACACACCTGGCCATCAACAATATCTAAAAGAAAACATGATTCATTGGACCAGGCCACCTTCTTCCATTGATCCATGGTCCGGTTCTGATGCTCATGTGCCGTGTAGGTGCTTTTGGAGGAAGACAGAAGTCAGCATGGGCACTCTGAATGGTCTGCGGCTACAAGGCCCCATATGCCGCAAGCTGTGATGCATTGTGTGTTCTGACACCTTTTTATCATGCCCAGCATTAACCTTTTCAGTTTTCTACAGTAGTTCTTCTGCCTGATCAGACCAGATGGGCTAGCCTTTACTCCCCACATGCATCACTGAGCCTTGGGAGCCCAAGAACCTAGCCGCTGCATACTGTGAACACTCCACAACATTTTTCTGTTTTGGAGATGCTCTGGTAGAGCTGTCTAGCCATCACAATTTTGCCCTTGTCAAAGTTGCTCAGCTATCCACTTTTCCTGATTCCAAGAAATAAACTTTGAGAACACTGAGTGTTCACTTGCTGCCTAATATCCTAATATCCTTCCCCTTGGCAGGTGTAATGAGATAATCCTATGGTAAATAGTCTGCATTTATATATAGCACTTTTTTAACCTTAGTGGTTCTACAAAGCACTTTGCACTGGTTCTCATTCACCCATTTACACACACACTCATACTAACTTGCTAGTTCAAGGTGCTAACTTGCCATTGGGAGTCATGTGGGCCAGGAATTGAACCGCCAACCCTGCAATTAGTGGACAACCTGCTCTACCAGCTGAGCCATAGTCACCCAATCCCAATGAATATACAGAGTGATATATCTTTGGCGCATACAAAAGCTAGCAGTCTAATCCAGTTCTGAATGTGCTTAATTTTACCTCTGTAAATACTGATGTAGTATGAATACGGCCCATTGTGAACATTGTGAGCCCTGGGATTAGCAGAGCACAGTCTTTACAATTATTACAACAGTTCTTATGAGGTATTAATCTACGGATGGCCATTTCTACCTTTATACTGAGGAAGCTTATCAAACTGATGGGTTGATATCTCAAAATAGTGGAACTATTTCTTAAAGTTATGACTAGTATTATAAACAGGGTTTTATATTTGATACTGACCATACATTTGAAAGAGGTGCAATAGGATGAGGCTGTTCTTTCATTGCCAGAGTACAAATTAGAGCTGTATAACACAAATCTGGTCTTGGACTTCAATCCAATCTCAAGAAGGTTTCTGTATTGACTTAGACTTGGGATTATTGGACTTTGTGTTTGGAGTTTTCTTGGTCTTTGGCATTGGTCTTGATAAACCACAGTGGTCTTGGTCATGACTGAGAGTCTGTAAAAATAAAGTTGGTTGTCCTTTCTTTTTGCAAGCCCAAATTTTGACAAGAATGAATTCCTTCTGCTAGAAAACATAGGCTAATCATTGACACAAGCCAACTAGGCCTCAGAAAGGATTTGATGCATTTCAGTCTCGATCTTGACTTGACTGAGCCCTTTGGGCTCAACGACTTAACTAGATTTTGGCTAGTCATGAACTTTAAAAGTGCAGTCTTGACTGCAGCCCAAGCACAAATGATCTGTAGCAGTTGGAGTTTGCAAGCTTCTACAGCTTTTTATTCAATGGTGTCCAATGGCCAGTGACTCCATGATGAAGAAAATATATTGACAGAGACAGTGAATAGTATGCCTCTGTCAATGACCATGGCAGATGGATGAGGACATACTTCAGGTTCTATAAACTCTCAGGGAGTATCCTCTTACAAGACTTTTGTGTCTCAAGTTTAAAACCTTGGCTTATTCGTCAGTAACATTCAAACATTGACTACCCAATCCAACTTTTAACTGGTCCCAAGATGTCCACATTGTGTAAATCACTCCACTAAGCTCCTATAGGATCATGTCAATTACACCACATGTACAGTATTACCTGGTGGACTGGAAGGGGTAAAGCACGAAATGTGGTATTGAGTCCCTGCTAAAGACATCATGGAACTTTAACATTTAACCTTTAACTTTATCCATCCTGCTTTCAAGCTATCAGCACCACCAGTTTACTGACCACCGGTTCCATCCAGTAACCATCTCATCATTATTGTATACACCTGATAATCCTCAAGGACACCATGTAGTTTCCAGCTCTCAGATAACTATGTGAAATCTCGCAATTTCCTAGAAAACAAAGATGACTTATAGATCTTGTTTCTGTTTTTTTGGCCCTGTTAGATTGTTTCTGAACAAGTTAGTTTGCTAGATATAGCTAGATAATTTATATGAACATATAAAGTACCTGTCCCTTAGTTTTATGAACACAAATACTGTATGCAAGTAAATCTAGAAACCAAAGTACAAAAAAGTAGCAGCCCATTAGCAGCAATCATGGTTTGTTAGTAAATTGTTGGCTGTGTGTCCCTTACTTTTTTGGACACCAATACTGTATGTAAGCAAATCTAGGGGAAAAATAATACAAAAAAAGTAGCAGCCCATTAGCAGCAATCATGGTTTGTTGGTACATTGTTGGCTGTGTGTCTGCCCACACACTGTTCCCTTCCCTGTACAACCTCTCACTATTATCCATTTAACTAGTTTGCTATGCTACAGTCAAGGTTGTTTAGTTTTGGTGACAGTGTGGCTTATATGGAACACTGTTGGTCATTTTGAAAAATAAAGGTCAGTCAAGCACTTGCTGTCACTCTGACTTCCTGTTTCAAAAGGAAATACTTCAACATACAGAATCACAGCATGGCTCTCAAGCCATTTCAAGTACCATTTAGCCTCATTGGCTAGCTTAGTATGTATTTGTGGAGTGACACAGGAAGATTTTTATTTTTTAATCTTTCCATTTTTCACTGCCCAGGCATCCATTATCCCCACTGACAGTTTCTCAGTGTATTTACTCATTGCCCCTGAGCAGGGAGCAGTCAGATGTGATCACTCTGCTTAACATTTCTCTCACTGAATTAAAGAGCCACTTGATATTTTCTTGATATTTTCTCTGACATTGACTCTGCTGTGTGTTTAGTGACTGTATTGGAAAGTGTATTATCTGGCACCACAGGAAGAAAAATAAAATCCATGTTTTTATTTCCTCAAACTGCAAAAATGAGGCATGAAATGAATGCTCTGTTATTTTGAAATAGACTCTAAATCAGATATATTATTATAATTAATGATTTCAGTCCTGTGCAATCAGTATTAGAATAAATCATGGCTTGCATCTAAATCTTAATTCTGATTAATTGTAATATTAATTTGTAATGGACACTACTGGGCCAATTTTCTCTTTTTTACTCCTCATTTGTCTTTTATTCCTCTCCTCCATGTGGCATAATAATGATATTTATTGAATTATTACATAAATGTTACTATTATTTTAAACCATCTACCAGCCATGGAATGTGTGGCCAAAATAACATTAAACAGACTTTCCAATGATTAAACAAACTTATCTAAGCATCAATCACAATGATGATTGTTAACATTCATTGTGATTGCTGCATTGTGATAAGTCATTTACCAAATTAATATGCAAATTTGATAAGTAACAGGTTCCTCCTTCATTCAAGTGATAGGTTGACAAAAGCTTCTTTAAAGACTTAAAGCACAACACAACCCTGAAACACATTAAATATGTTTATATGAAATATTTGTGATGTCTTTAGTGATTCTGGTGCTAATCTGTTGGTTGCTGCTGTATTCCCACTGAAAATAGTCGTTGTGTGCAGCTCTCATGTCACATTACTAGCACATTGGGACATTACTAGCACAGTTATAGTGGTTTTTAATAGGAGGAAAAAAATATCAAATATCTCTAACACAAGTAATAAACCATAAGGTTTTGCTGTTAGCACCTACAAACAAAAGAGCAAGACTGTCTTTTCTAGCTCACAACTATCCATCACTGTTATGCAGCATTGTATATATTGTAATACACTTTTAATCAAAGTGAAAATAGACCAGCATGCCAATGGAATAAATTGGGTAACAGATAGTACACAGGTGAACACATGCAAGAGGGCAATCCAAAGATGATAACATGGTACAGTACAACAATCAGAAACAACAAGGCCACTTGGAATAATAACACTTACTATTTGTCAATATGGTTTTGATTGGCAAGGTTTTGCAACTATACTAGAATTGAATGAATTTATATACACTTGAACCAGGAAGTTAACCAGATGTAAATAAGGGAACTGGAATAGTAGTCAGGAGACGGTAACCTCTGCTGGCTGGAAGGGTAGAGAGTGGCTGTGACACTATTATTATTATTATTATTATTATTATTATTATTATTATTATTATTATTATTATTATTATTATTATTGTTATGAGACAGTATGAATACTGTCTCATAATACTTCTAAAACAACATTTATCCATGGCTGTATAATAGCTGAACACATAAGAACAGAGATGCAGTATTTGGAAAAAAAAATATATAACATGTACAAGTGGACATCTAGATGTGATATAGATGCATGTGAAAAAAAAAAAAAACAGCTTAAATACTTCTACTACAAAAAACAAACAAACAAACAAACAAACAAAACACACATATGGGAATCTTACAGGCATGAACTGTATGCAATCATTTTAATAAATTGAATGAGATACTACTACTAATACTCATTATTATTATTATTATTATTATTATTATTATTATTATTATTATTATTATTATTATTCACTTGCAGCTGCCTAACCCAGTTCTGAATAGGCATAACTTTCCCTGTGTAAATATATGGTCCATCTTGAAAACGAGTGATTAGCAGAGCACAGTCTTGAACATAAGTCAGATGTTTTCTGTATTGACTTGGACTCTTTTTTTTTTTTTTTTTTTTTTTTAGGATTATTGGCATTTGTACTTAATTTTGTCTCATTCTTGGACATTGGTCTCACTAAATCCCAGTGGTCTTGGTCTTGACAGAGTTTGTAAAAATAACGTATGTTGTCTTTTCTTTTTCCATGGCCAAAGTTTGACAAGAAGTAAATCCTTCTGTTAGAAAACATAAGCTAATCATTGACACATTGGCACAATAAAGCCAGCTGGTTGAAGTAAAGGCTTAGCCTCAGAAAGGATTTGATACTTTTCACTCTCGATCTTGAATCAGTCTCACTTTTACAAATGGAAATACTTGGGAGGAAAAAAAATATTTTTAAAAAATAAGTAAAAAGCACTCAGGTTTAGTGTAAACAACCACCACAGAGTAGCATGTTGTGGTGTTTTCCTGAATGTGAACAGTATTGTCAAGGATCTGAAGTGTTGCATGCCTGGACTGTTTGGAAATTGTATTATTCTAGTATTGTTCCATCTGGGTGCTTACACCAGAACAGCTAGCATAGATATTTGTGGTCTATGCAAAGGAGAAGCACAGAATGTAGTAACTCAATTGCTTAGTAAATTTTGAGACTACATGCAATTATTGTTGTTATGTACCTCTGTGATATCCCTTTATTTCCTGCTATTAACACCTAACTTATAAAAGTTCGCCAATTAGAAGCTTCTAAAAATCATTACATTAATTTCTGGAATCTTCCGGACTGTTTAAAGAGACAGTCAGACCCACTGGAATTCTGATGTAGTGAATTAAAGCTGAAATGTTTCTCAATTGATTGTCCTAATTGTCTTGCCAAAAGAAATGTGTGAAGTTGTGAAAAACTGAGTTTGAATATCTTTAACCTAGGTGTATGTAAAATGAATTCTACCAAAGCAACATCTGGCTTACATAGAGTATTGCTATATTTCAAAATAATGAGATGTAACTCGAAATAACAAGTTGACATAAAACATTAAGTCAGAAATACTTTTTTCAGTTGCCATGTAGGGCTTCTCAATAAGAGCAATACAGAGAAACGCACACACACAAAAACCCACTAAACATTTACATAATAAGACTGCCTTATACATATTCAGCTTGCAAATCATATTCTCCAGAAGTATGTGATTTTTGACCTATTGTCAAACTGTTCTGTTTGATCTTTCCAACACAACAAACACAACAGCTCCTGTCAGATGTTCTACTCAGGAGTCTGTCATCACCACGGCGGTTCTCCTATTACTGGATGCACTGTCAGAGAACTTTCCCCCATTACTGCTGTGATGCCAGTATTTCCTCTTTAATTCTTTCACAGCCTTTGTAAGCCAGTAGTATCATTTTCCTTGCAAGTTCAAAGATAACAATTAGATTCTGTGGTTGCATGTATCTCTGCATTTTAAAGCATACCCAGAGATCATATCAAAATGTAGCTAAGCTTAGCACAATGTGTGCAATTTCACATAACAAAATATTTATTATGCAGTAGTGTAATGCAGACTATGTTCTATATACACTATATAAAATATCACACTGTTCCCAGATTGTGCTTCCACCTGCATGAGATTTGATCACAGAGCATGCAGACCACCTCTGATGGCACATTAGCTAATCTGATCTCAATGCATGTGTGCGTCTGTGTGTGTTTACACCTGGTGTTTAATGAGATCAAACGCTATCTGATCACAATTGCATCAATGAAAACACATACTAATAAGTGTAATTTAGGCTACACGGGTTTCTCTACATTACCCAAGGCCTATTCAGATAGCATTTGTTGTACTGGGGTAATTTCATCCTTGGATTTTGTTCAGCACACAGGGTTGAAGTGGTAATAAAGATAATTAGTATGGATTAGTGTCATGTTTGAAAATCAGTAGTTCAGCAGATATATCTTACAGAGCAACATCTGGTTTAAAATGGTTTAACGTTGGTGTTAATGTCTTTGCATCTAACTGCCTACAATCATGCAGCTGATACAGGCTTATTAACCCTTTATGATTGACTATTGTCTAAGACTAGTCTTGTTTTTTGCAAAACCTGTGTAGGTAAAACACAAAATGTCCTAGCAGTAAAAAAAAAAAAAAAAATGTAACTTTAGTTTCTGTGGTTTGGGAAGAAATGGTAATTGATGTAAACAGGCTACTCATGGGCTACTGTATTCAGTTATGATGCAATTTTGAAGTAATGCAGCTCTTGCATTATTTATTTATTTATTTATTTATTTATTTATTTTACATTTGTCAGTGCAGTGAGACAGTCATTTTGTTCTTTAGGGTTTTTTAATACCTCATCACAGTGTCTAATGTTTTTAAGGTATTGAAGAGAGGTCATTTTCAGAAACAAATTAAATATTCTGAGCAGTGCTATGTCCCTTTGTGCACAGCTTCTTCAAAATTTAACAGCCACTTTTTGCTAGTTTCAACTGAACTCACATTGTTAGCAAAAGGGCAAGCTACTTTGTGGTGTACTGTGTGGTCTAACATTAACTTTCAGACACTGACAGTAAAATTTTGCCATGGCGCCTAATTTGTCAAGATGGATTCGAATGGGTGATTTATGTGTAACAAATGGATGCCAGTGATCAGAACTTGCTTATGGAGTGCAGGTGTAACCTGTCTTATATAAAACTCTCACATCTAGTGTCTGGTGTTCCCTTTGCTATTGAGGTGTCGTGGCATCATGCCAAGATCTAAAGAGTTCTGTAAGGCCTCCAGAAAAAAAATTAAAAAAAATGTGGATGCCTATGAGTCTGGCAAAAGATTTAAAAGGAAGTTGAACTGAAAGTGGATCTTTCGACAGGATAATGATCCTAAGCACACTACTGCACCCTTGGCCTCAGAATGATCCTAAGTTCACCCTTGGACTCAGAAGCTAGTATTGCCCCCTTTAGCAGAAATAACTTCTTGTAGGCATTTTGCATTGACAGAATTGTCCACCAGTCTCTGACATCGGCTTGCTGGAATTCTTGACCATTCTTCCATGCAATGTTATTTCAGTTGCAATATGTTTGAGGGTTTTCTTGCATGTACTGCCCATTTACAATCCCCCCACAACTTTTCAATGGGATTCAAATCCGGGCTTTGACTAACCCCCTAACATAATCCTCCATTTCTACTTTTTTGAGCCATTCCTTGGTGGATTTGCTAGTGTGCTTAGGATTAGATTCCTGTTGAAAAGTCCATTTTCGGTTCAACTTCAACTTGAACTTCAACTTGATGGAGAATTCATAGTTAAATCAGTGAATGCAAGTTGTCCAGTCCCTGTGGCAGCGAAGCAACCCCAAACTATAACATTTCCAGCACCGGGCTTCACAGTTTTTATGAGATGCTTCTCCTGAAAGCTGTCCTTGGTCTGCGCCAAACATGTTTGCTGTTACTGTGGTCAAACAACTCTATCTTTGATTTGTCTGTCTAGAGCACATTATTCCAAAAGGCCTGGTGTTTGCCGATATGCTCATTGAGAAACTATAGTCTTGTGAAGTCTTTGTGCTGGCACGCCTCCCATGCAGGTCAAATTTGTGCAATCTCTGTCTGATTGTAGAGGCATGCACTTTGACACCAACAGCTGCAAGACTTACTAGCAGATCCTGTGATGACATTTTGGGGTTCTTCGAGGCTTCTTTTTGAATCAGATATTCTGCTCTTTGGCTGAATTTGCTGGGACGCTAGTCCTGGACAAATTAGCAGTCGTTTGAAATCTGCTCCATTTGTACATTATTTTCCTTACAATGGAATGTTGGATTTCAAATAATTTGGAGATCTTTTTAAATCCCTTGCCAGACTCATCCACAACCTTTTTCTGAAGGCCTTACTGAACTCTATAGATCTTGGCATGATTACACCATACACCTCAATAACAAAGGAACACCAGACACTAGATATGAGAGTGGTATACATACAGTGATGAAAATAAGTATTGAATGTGTCAAATTTTTTTCAGTAAATATATTTCCAATGAGGCTCTCCACATGGAGTTTACACCAGACATCAGTATTAACTCAAGAAATCCGGAAATATAAAGAATTCACAACATTAAAATCCATAAATAAAGTTATGTGTAATAAAGTGAAATGACACAGGAAAAAAGTATTGAACACGCTAAGGAAAAGCAATTCTCCAAGGCAAGGTAAGGCAAGGAACCAGCTGAAATCTGTAAGTAATTATACCTCATATCTGTGCAAATTAATATCAGCTTGGTTAGTAAATTGATGGCCTATAAAAAGGCTTTTCATTACCAAGGTGTCACATAAGAAACATCTCATGATGGGTAAAAGCAAATAGTTCTCCCAAGACCTTCACAACCTTATTGTTCCAAAACTTATTGATGGAATCGCATACAGAAATATATAAAAAAAAAAAAAAAAAAAACTTCTGAATCCTTCAGCAAGCACCATTGGGACCATTATCCGCAAGTGGAAGCAACATCACTCCATCATCAACCGGCCACGCACAGGAGATCCTCACAAGATTTCTGACCAGAGAGTCAGAAGAACAGTCAGAAGAGTAGCCCAAGAACCAAGGACCACTCGGAAAGAGCTCCAGAAACACTTGGAGGCAGAAGGTATAAATTTAACAGAGAAAACAATAGGCAATGCACTCTACTGCTCACTCTCACCCCGCAAGACTCCATTACTATAGAAAAGGCATGTCAAAGCTCGTTTAAACTTTGCTACAACTCATTTGAACAAGCCTATGAAATACTGGGAGAGTGTAGTCTGATCAGATGAGAGCAAAATTTAACTTTTTGGCTGTCATACTACACACCATGTTTGGAGAAGAAATGGCACTGTACCTCACCCTTAAAACACTATACCAACAGTGAAGTCTGGAGGTGAAGCATCATGGTGTGGGGCTGTTTTTCATTGCATGGTACTGGCAGAGTTCATATAAATAAGGAATGATGAATGGAGCCCTTTACCGGGAGATTCTTGAGAAGAATCTGCTGCCATCCACCAGGATGATGAAGATGAGATGTGGGTGGAGCTTCCAGCAAGACAACGATCCAAACCATACAGCAAAGGAAACTCTCAATTGGTTTCAGAGGGGAAAAAAATCATTAGAATCATTAGAATGGCCCAGTCAATCACCTGACTTGAATTCAATTGAACAAGATTTAAAGACAATATATTTAGAAGAACGGGCCAAGCATCACACCTGAATACTGCGGCCGATTAATTTCTTCATACAGGAAGCGTCTTGAAGCTGTCATTATAAAGAAAGGCTTCTCCACTAAGCATTAAATAAATTCCGTTAGTGTGTTCAATACTTTATTCCTGTGTCATTCCACTTTATTACACATAACTTCATTTATGGACTTTAATGTTTGGATTTCTTTATATGTGTGGATTTCTTGTGTTAATACCAAAGTCTGGGGAAAATTTCATGTGAATAGCCTCAATGGAAATATATTTACTGAAAACAGGTATGACCTGTACTGCCAAAGCAGGTTCTAAACACTGGCACCCAATCTGATTCTAATTTTATGGATATTTGAAGGTGTGAAAAATGTAGGTGTATACTTACTTTTTCCATCTGTTTTTTGTTCATTTAAATTGTGAAAATTACTACAAAATGTCAAGTTTATGTGTCATGTGATCAAGTGTATCAGCTTTATTAATAAGCACTGTTTCAAAGAGGATCAAATGTTTGCTTGTGCAAATATGTCAAAAAAAGCGATTTCCATGGGGTGTACTTATTTTTTCACATGACTGTATATGACTGTTTATCTCACCTCCCAGCCAATCAGAAAGCATAGAACCAACCAATCAATAAAGTCTTTAGGAATTTCGGTATTAGTTCATTTAAACCCTTAGATATTTATCCCATCTTGTTGGCAACCATGAAAAAGGTATTGAGGTGCTCACAGCTCTGCCTTATAGCTAGAATGTCATGATTAATTTATTTTGTACTCTGAGTGACATGGTAAATGTCTACAGCAGTGTGAAAGTGATTGAACTTTGAGTGCACCATCAAAGCACAAAATTTTAGTGGTATGTAATGCTAAAGGTGCAGCAGAACCTCTCCCTCCAATAGGAAAACTAGCACATTGGCAGCACAAAACAATTTCGCTCCTCATCTGCAGGCATCCTTACAGGTGCCACTCACTCTGTGATTTTATTTTTATCTTGATTCTCTCTCTCTCTCTCTCTCTCTCTCTCTCTCTCTCTCTCTCTCTCTCTCTCTCTCTCGCACGCACGCGGTCTCTCGCTCTCTCATCTACTTCTCAAATTTCTATCAACAAATTCAAGACGGGGCTGATGAGATATCTGAGTGCTTTTACAGGCACATGTTGCCTCTTCCACAGAAAATCACTGCACAATTGTATAGATGTATAACTTTTATATTGCATTAAAGACACCTGACTCCATATTAACACCATAACAAACAAAGGATAAAGTGCTCTACTTTTAAGCCTCGGTGTTGCATAATGTGTGTGTATACATGTGTGTGTATTTTTGTGTGTTGCATGGTGTTTGTTTACGTGTATTGACTCTACCATATGGTTTGAGGCTAAGGTTCCTTCTGCATCTCACAGCATCACCATCCTGTTAATTGCCTCTACTTCTGTTGATTTGGAGTGTGGCCAATGCATCCTAAATCTCTGAGAGAATGTGTGTATGTGTGTATTTGTGTAGGGATTGTTATCGCTTTATGATGGTTATAATAATAATAATAATAATAATAATAATAATAGCAACAATAACAATTTGTGATTGAAATTTACATTCTGAATTTACTTCAGAATTATTGGCACCCTTCGTAAAAATGATTAAAGACGATTGTATAAAAGAAATAATAAATAAGCAAATACCCTCTATGATTAAAATAATAATAATAATAATAATAGTAACTCAAATAAAATGAGATGTGATTTCACTTTAGTTAAAGAAACAAGTAAACACTATAAAACACAAAATAAAACATTTCCATCAGAAATAGTTATAATAATAACAACAACAGCAACACATGCAGTTATATAACATTTCTGAAGTTATTTAATATATTAAGTTTATTGGCTGCTTGGAGGAGTTATGGAAGAAAGGATTAATAGGAGAAAAGGTGAAGGGATAAACGACAGAGCAGGTGAGAAGAGAGACAGATGGAGGGATGACAGGTGGAGATGGATGAGGACAAAAAGGTGAGAAGTAATCACAGAGAGAGCAGGGCTCATTGCGTAGAGTGGGGAGAGAGAGAGTGAGAGAAAGAGCGAGAGAGAGAGGGGTGAGGTTATGCAAATTTTTCAATCATCCACGAACTAGATAACAGGCAGGAGGAGTGTGAGAGAAGGGTGTCATTTTATCACCTTTTTTTAGCTAAACCTAGAAGTGTAAGTGCAAGTGCCTCTCCCTCAGCCTTTCTCTCTCTCTCTCTCTCTCTCTCTCTCTCTCTCTCTCTCTCTCTCTCTCTCTCTCTCTCTCTCGCTCTCTCTGTCTCTCTCTCTCTCCCTCTCTCTGTCAATGTCATGAAGAAAGTGAAGACATCTTTTCTCTTTCAGTTAGAGAGTAGGGGAAACTCCAGCTCTGCCACTGTCATATGATGTCAAACCTTTTTCCCAACATGGTGTTAAATCTTCTTCTTCAGCTCCTTTTTCTTTCCATCTCTTTCTGCATTGCAAATTCGAAAACGTGTCACTGAGGTTCAAAACGTTCTTCTGGGAGAACTAGTCGTGTACCTGTCATAAATAAAAGAAGATGTCACAAACCTCGGCGCTAACGAGCTGAACTCGAGCTCATTTCTCACACAGGAGCACAGAGAGTTCATGCTAAATGGCTACTGTTGATTTTCATAGCTGGGTGTGAGATCTGCTGTGATGGAGACAGAAGTGTGTAAGTGTGTGTGTGTGTGTGTGTGTGTGTGTGTGTGTGTGTGTGTGTGTGTGTGTGTGCATGTGTGTGTTAGTGATGCAGTCTGAATCCTGTCTGCATGAATGTTATAAGTGTTAGAGGAAACATCAGAACACATGCATTGAGTATATACAGTATATAAAGACACACATCATGTTGAAGTGTACTGTCATGTTGTCGGAGAAAAAAAATAAAAAATAAAAAATTCTACTACAGCCAGTATTGAGGGTTTTATTCAGCACTGTATAAGCTGGAGAGGAAATTTCGGAGTAGACGCTCTATCAAAGATTTTTGCTTTGTGAAACAAACACAATTAAGCCAACAGTTTACCAAGTAGTGCAAGGGATAAAATATTAGTTAGAAACCAAGTAACCGAGTCTGTGTAATCACTACCTGCTCCAGCTTCCTAGAGTTCACTGCTATGGCACAGCAATGACTTACACACACCTGTATCCAATCACAGTCCTGTTTTCTTGGAGTGAAGTCTAACGTTCTTTTATTATTACTTTGCCTCTCAGTTGACCTAGTCTAGTCTATGTGCTGATCACCTGACCTTTGCCTGTTTCTCAACCTTGATTTTTTTTTCTGATTTGTGTTTTGGATTGTCTGATGAGTTTGACATAAAACTTGCACCTTACTTGACCACCTCCATGAAACCAAGTATACAAAGGGGTTCCAGAAAGCAGGTTATGTGACTTACCTGGGTACGTTTACTCAGTGTTAACGAATAAACTCAACTCTCGGTTCCAAAAATGGAGATAACGTTCAGGGTATGTAAGTAGCCATAGCAGCATACTCTCTGAACATAACCTGCTCTGAAGCAGGTGGTTGATGCAGAGCATGTGGGAAGGCAACGATGTGTAGGGCCATTCGTACAGCATGCCTTGCACTCAAACGGTGTTGTTGAGATGTGATCTGCCAAAATAACTTCTAATTAAGTGTCTAATGCACGAATTGAACAATTGAGTGTGGTTCATTGATTCTTTATTTTCTGCTATTGAAAAAGTCATTTGAATTTATTGCATTACCATTCAACACTAATTGACAATAATAATAATAATAATAATAATAATAATAATAATAATAATAATAATCAGTAGGCAAATACTTTGTCCACGTTTAACCAGTGCTTCAGCAATTAAATTTCAAGCCTGGCCGTTTTTTATGTTCACCTTTTTTTCCCTCCATTTGAAGTTGTAGAAGGTCCATCTCCATGTCACTTTTTCTAATTTTCCTTTGGAAATGGACCTTATACAGTTTCTTTGCAGGAAGACAGAATGATAATTCAATATAATTGATATAAATGTCTGTAATACATACACAGACCAAATATTTTTAATCAGGACAACTGCAAACAATTACACTGCCAAGATTCTGTGTGGAGGTAGATGGACCCTCCTCTGTATGGGAATCCACAGCCATTATCTTTAAAGAGACGATGATAAAGTTTTAATAATCACACATCTTTAAAAAAAAAAAAAAAAGAAAAGAAAAAAAGAAAAAAAAAAGAGAATAAATTATATGTTATACCTCTGTGGGCCTCCCAGCGTCTTCATTTTGTACGTCTATCACAGCAAAGATGGTCTCTTCATCATCATTGTACAGTGCTTATTACTAATGATGTTTGTCTAGCAAATTGGTCTACTAAATTACTAATGAGGTTTGGTCTAGCAAACAGAAACAATACATCAAAACAATAGTCACTTACAACAGTGGCAGGATGTGATGTGCTGTTGCAGGAGGGTCAATTAATACAGTGTGTCCATCAGCAACTGTAAGAAAATGAAATCAGATGCTCAATGTACATTCTTAAACAAATACAACTAATATACAAAGACATAAGGAGCATCTAGTAGGGACACTACAATTAAGATTACAGTACACACCATATGCAGTAAAATAAAAAATGAGCATGCATAATAGACAAGTTGTCATGATCGAGCCAGAAGCCCATGCATTGTCCTGTATTTCCAGTGTTTTCCCTCCCTTGTGTGTGTGTGTGTGTGTGTGTGTGTGTCTGGGCGTTTGGGCGTCTCTGGGCGTGGCGCTCCACCTCTCAGGCTGTCTGACTCACCTGCATCTCATCAGCTCATCAATCGGCAGTGTATATAAACCCCGGTTCCTCAACCACTCATCGGCAGATTGTTCCGGCTTCAGTACGTTATACTTCCCACATTCCCCGTGTTTAGTTTCCTTGTTATGTCTAGTCTTTTTATTGTCGCTTTTCCCTGTGCTTATCCGGCCTGTTTTCCCCCATGTTCCAGGGTAACTGCTCACGCTGCCCGCCTGCTCATTTTCAGCTCACTTCCTGAGACGTCCAGTCCCGCCTCGCTATGGATCTCCTGCTCCGTGTTCAGCTCTCCCTCCACAGAATCAAGTTCGAGCCCCAGCCTTGACTACACTCATACCGCTCACGCTTACCCCCGCTATGTTTGGGTCCTTTCGTCTCTAGCGTGTGGCTTATTTATTTATTTTTAACAAATCCTAATTGAAACAGAAAGTCGTTATTTTAACAATCCTGTTTTTTTAGACTGTGGTAGTGTCATCTTGATTGTGTAAGGATAAGTCATTTAAACCAGTGGTTCCCAAACTTTTCCAGGGCAAGGCCCCCAAATGGCATTAACATTTGACGGAGGCCCCCCTTTTGCAAGATGTCTTTAAAACACATTAAAAATACAGACTTCAGAATACATATATTTTTTATTTTTTATTAATAATTACATCTTACATCTTTACATTACATTAGGAATTGATTGTGTGTGTGTGTGGTTGTCTGGAGAGTGAGAAAGAAAAAATCTTGTATCTATTTATTGTTCACACCAAATTGTTAACGCCCCCTGGGCGCCCCTGGCGGCCCCAGGGGGCCGCAGCCCCCACTTTGAAAACCACTGGAAAGAAGTTATAAGTACTCAAGCCACTTATA
This sequence comes from Ictalurus punctatus, assembly GCF_001660625.3. NCBI lineage: Eukaryota > Metazoa > Chordata > Actinopteri > Siluriformes > Ictaluridae > Ictalurus > Ictalurus punctatus. The sequence goes on along the minus strand of NC_030426.2, from coordinate 23,086,063 downwards.
TCATGGGCGGTAGCTGACCCTTGATAAAGGGATATTGCCAGCTCCTCAACCAATGTCAATGAAGGTGGTCCGCCACCCATTTTACAGGCCTTCTTCCTGTGGTTATACAGTACAGAGAGAAGTTATTAGGCTATTGGAGCTTGGGCCAGTTAGGCCTAGTTGTTTCTGAAATCTTTTGTGTGTGTGTGTGTGTATGCGTGTTTTCGTATTGACTTGGCTCCAAGTTTTAGCTACTGGATCCAAAATGATTACACCTGATAAAATATAAGACCTATTATATGAGTAGGCTACTACAATGGTAAGAAATTCATAGAGCGTCAATAGTAAAAGCATATATGTTAAATGTTATTGCACCAGTCTAATTTGATCAGTGTTCAATTCTACATCATAATGAAAATAAACTTTTTGAATATTTATGAACTTATAAATTCAGGCATACTCGATCTGCATACTCGATCCAATTTTTCCATTTTTTTCATTTTAACTCTCTGCCCGATGCAGCAGTTACTTTTTTTTTGTTATAAATGGCTTATATTCATCATAAGCATGCATTAAAACCTCTAATTCCGCTTCACTGAAGTATGCATCTAGCTTTTTTATGCCCTGGGTTCCCATGGTGATGCCTGAAATCGGCGATCCATTGACAATGTCTTTATGTACTCACTGTGCATGCGCATTAACTCATTAATCGACATATTCTGAGTAAGCAAGGTTTTGGTTAATCAACCGCGTTTTCAGGTTTTATGTGATGGTAAGTTAACGTTGCTTTCTGGAATACACCCCCAGGTCAGAATTTGTTTAAGCAGCATGTCCGTGTTTCTGTAGCCAGTTATTCATTTTATTATTTTTATTTTTTAAACATATTTCCTTTTCATTTGTTTGTAACTAATGTACTATTAGTAGTACTTTATTTATTTATTTTAGCATACAGGCAATTATTTATTGGCAAATTGACAGCAAATAAGCCTATTTGTTAATAACTGTTTGTATTGTAAGCATTTCAAATAAATGACGCAAATAAATAATGAGCATGATTTTGTTATTTATTGATCATTTAATTACTCTGTTGTCATCGTTACAATCATAGCATTGATAATTATTATTTTTTAAAATTATTTCTTGCTTATTTTATTTTAATGTAATTCCTGTTATTTTACAGACTGTAATTTGAGTTGTTCTTATTTTTCTCATGCTGCATTTATTAGAAATTATTTACTTACTTAGAAATTATTATTGATACTAATTTTATGTCCCCACATGATCCTCTTTTGTTGTCTGTTTTAAGTTCATTGTGAAGCTTTACACTGCATTTTATATACAAATAAAGACAACGATAATAATGAGACAAATATCCATTATCATTAGTATCCATTTTAATAATTATATTACTTAAGTAATGTCAAGTATATGAAATAAAAGAGAATGTGAATACATTTATTCAGGGTAATGTTTCATCTTCATATATATGAAGATTTTCCTATAATATAACATTAAAAATAGCAAGATTCATAATATAAACATCATAATCAATAAGAGGGCATTTTATATTTAATTGCCCCGGGATGCACCATGCATTCACCTAATCTGACCCCCCCATATAATAGCATCACAGATGTTTCCTTCCATATCACAAACATATGCCTCACATTGCAGACACTCGTGCCCATGGAGAGCATAGCTCTTTCCCTAAATGAATTCCCGAGGTGTTTATTGGCTGTAATTGCAAAACATTGGGCTCCATAAATCACAAAGCTGGGAGCTCATATCATTAGTATTTCCCCCAGATAAAGCACTGCTCACATTTTCATCCCTCCATCTCCCTCTATTTCATTTGGAGGAAGTGTGGATGAAAGAATGCATTGATTAGCCACCTCCTAAAAAAAACAAATGTATAGCTTCTAACCTATAATTATATTTCAGCTCAAATAAAAGTTGCATTCTGGCATATCTACAATATAAAGTTAGCTCTTCGCTTGTGAATTGAGGGTGATGTTTATTTTATGTTTCTGGTGCTTCTATCATTCCACCATCACCACTTAAAATGCTAGAGTTAGGGTACTGAGTATGCTCAATCTAAATTGTGTTAAACAGCTAAATCAATTTTGAGGACATTATGTTTATAACTTACTTTTTTGTTTACAGATTTGATCTGTCTGATTCTGTCCAGGGTGACTCTGTAAAAAGGTGGAAGTATAGATGTTTTTGAAGTGTGGTTGAATGCTCAATTCTGATTGGCCAGAAAGTTATGGTTCATTTTCTATAGCAAAACTCAAACAGCCGCAAGGTTTATTAAAGCACTTTTTGTAGCATGTTACTGCTTCTACAGTGCTGTAAAAAAAGTATTTCTGAATTTTGTATATATCTCAAAGTAAATAGTTTTAGATATGTAATCGAAATACAACATAAAACAAAGGCAACCTGAATAAACACACAATACAGTTTTTATTTATTTAATTTATTTAAGCAAAAAAAAAAAGTTATCCAGCACCTATCGCCAATGTGAAGAACTAATTGCCCCCTTAAACTTAAAATCTGCCTGTGCCACATTTAGCAGCAATAACTGCAACCGAATGCTTCTGATACCTGGAGATCAGTCTTTCAATTACTTCTAGGTCTTGGACTTACTCCTATGCTTTTGATCATAGTGTTGATGCATAAACCATTTGCATTTGTGCCAACTAATGGACTGAAGACCAGACAATCTTCTGTTGGATTTTCTGGTAGAGAGCACAATTCATGTTTCCCTCAATTATTGCAAGTTGCCCAGGCTATGAAGCAGCAAAGCATCCCCACACCATCACACTTCCACCATCATGCTTGACCGTAGGTATGATGTTCTTTTTGTGGAAATCTGTGTTTGGTTTACTCCAGATGTAACGGGACCCCGTCTTTCAAACAGTTCCACTTTCGACTCATCAGCCCACAGAATATTCTCCCAAAAGGTTTAAGGATCGTCAAGGTGTGTTCTGGCAAAATTCAGACAAGCCTTAATGTTCTTTTGGGTTAGCAGTGGTTTTCACCTCGCCACTCTTCCATGGATGCCATTTTTGCCCAGTGTCATGAACAGTGACCTTTATTGATGCAAGAGAAGCCTGTAGATTATTTGATGTTGTCCTTGGCTTTTTTTGTGATATCACTGAAGAGTAGTTGTGGTCTTGGAGGAATTTTGGAAGGTCAACCACTTCTAAGCAGGTCCACTGCTGAGTTTTTTTTCAATTGGAGATAACGGCTCTCACTGTGGTTCTTTGAAGTCCCAGCGCTTTTGAAATAGTTTTGTAACCTTTCCCAGACTGATGTATTTCACCTTCTTCCTCATCATTTCTGGAATTTCTTTTAATTTTAGCATAGTGTGTTACTGGGTAACACTTTTTATAATCAGGGAAATGGTGAAAATTAGAAAAGTCTCAATCAGGAAAAGTGTGTTTTTGTAAGGAATCATTTATTTAACATTTTTGGAAGGAGTCTGCAGTGTTAGTGCTTTGAAACAGTCAGAGGTAAAACTGTAACATTTACATTTTTTACATTTTTACTTTGTACTTTTAAGCTTTTTGTTTGAAAACATGACAAGCTGCAGTTTTGTTTTATTAACATCTGGATTACGCATGTAACCCTGTTCCCTGAGAAGGGAATGAGACGTTGCATGGGCTCCATGCTGTGGGAAGCACCCTCGTGCGTGATCGACATCTGAAGCTTGTGTAACATCATGCCTATTTATAGGCCTGTCATAATCAGGTGATGTGGCAATTAAGCACGACATGTGATGTCGTAAAAACGGCACCTTTGAACCGCGCCGTCAGCCTCTATTATGTGAAAAGCATACAGATGTGACCATGGACAAGTCGCAATGGTACAAGAGGAGTGAGGGCGAATCACAGTGGGCAGTGTGTTGTCTCCTCGGAGGTGGACATATCCAGTTCTGCTTGGCCAACACCCTCGGAGGAAACCCCAAGAAAACTTTTCAGCCACCACTGAAACGGTGTCATGTGCAATAGGCCCAATGGTATGACATTGGCTGCTGCTGCCATAATCCCCAACAGTCTCTCATAGAGACTGGAGGGGATACCCAGACCCAGCTTTATCTTGCTCAATAGGATTGACCCTAGAATTAACCAGTCATCCATGTAGTTTAGTACACGGATGCCCTGGAGTCGGTAGCATCTATGCACTTTGTGAAGGTGCGAGGGGTTAAAGCTAGCCCAAAGGGAATAACCCGATATTGGAATGTGTTGCCTCCAAACGTGAACCTCAGGAACTTCCTGTGACTGGGGGATATTTCTATTTGGAAGTATGCTTCTTTTAGATCTATTTTCACAAACCAGTCCTCAAACTGAATCTTTGGAACGATAAGTTTGAGCATCAGCATCTAGAACATGTATGTACGAACAGTATGGTACCTGTATGCAGATTTGAAATTGGCTACATACTCCCATCTTTTTGCAGACCAAGAAATAACGCCTGTAAAACCCTCCCTCCATCAGGGAATGAGGTACATGTTCTATGGCACCTGTCTAAGAGAGATCTTACTTCCTGCTCTAATGTTGGGGTCTGCTCTGTGCTAACTACTGTGAAGAGCATACCTCTGAACCGGGGGGTCAAGCTCCGAACTGGACCTGGTAACCCTTTTCTATGGTAGACAGAACCCATGGAGACACATTTGGCAGTCATTTCCATGCTGCCAGATGGTCTTTTAGTGACGTTACTCTTCCACGTTATTTTGGAGGGAAAGCCTCAGCATTTGTGTTGTCCTGTGACAGCTCACTGACCAGAGAACACTGAAAACTTGGGATGGCCTTGGCTAGGGAAGACCCTGCAGTAGTACTGGAACAACCTTGTGTCCCCTGACACGTCCCTCCGTGGCCCATCAGAGAAGTTTTCTGCAGTGTGAGCGAGATTTATTTTCACTGGGAAAGAAGAGCTCGTCCAGTCTGCTACGAGTCACTGCCCTAGTAATCGTGTCAAGCAGCTCTTTATATGCTTGAGAGCTGCTCTCTGTTTTTGGTGCAATGACACCCCCTACTGGCTCCTCGGTGTTAGAGAAGGTGTTTTGGCTTTCCATAGCGGAAGGAGGAGTCACGCCGGAAGCTTTAAAATCCTGCGGAGAGCCGTACCTGGAAGTCAAAGCAAGAGATAGAGCAGGGCTCATCTCCGGCTTCTCTTCCAGATCCATACAAAATCCCCAGGATCTGAGCCAGCTGGCTGCCTCGGCAGCGGCTGGCCCAGATCCATGAGGCTCTGAAATCCAACTCGCTTCTGAGTTGAGAAGAGAGTGAGAAGAGAGAGAGCCATGAGTGGAACTGCCTGATTGTAAGGCCAGACCTACACAATGCATACAGTCAGACCTCTCGAGGGCTACCCTAGCTTGCTCAACCCTAGACACTTCACACAGAAAGTGTGTCTGTCCCCCACTGTAATGAACTGTGAGCAAGCTGGAACGCACTTCCTGAATTCTCTCTCACTCATACCTTTCTCTCCCTCTCTCTTTTTTTTTAAAGGGACAGAAAAGTAAAGAGATTTTCTTTCTGCTTTTGAAAAGATAGAGAGGAAATGAAGAGTCTTTTTACAAGCATTAGACAAACGACCGACATGGAGTCTCGCTGAAGATAATAAGGCAGATGGCGTGCTTCACAGGTGCCGTTTTTATATCATGCGACGCACTTAATTGCCATGTCACCTGATCATGGCAGGCCTATAAATAGGCACGATGTTACACAAGCTTCAGATACCGGACATGTGTGAGGGTGCTTCCCACAGCGTGCAGCTCACACAATGTTGAGTTCCCTTTGAAAAATAACTCCAAAAGAGAGAGTCATGAGAGACAGAACAACCTTTTAAAGCTGCTATAACATAAATGATAGTAGGAATTAACTTGTTTTGCATAAAACAATACAACTATTGGGAAATCACTGTAGTGTAAGGAGAATAAAATACTCTTGGATGCGCCGTTATCGGAAACTAATTAACATCAGGGTTATTAACAGCACATGCCTTGTATTTATTATTTACTTATACACAGATTAGCTTTTGTATCAATCAATCAATCGGTCATAATATTATCTGCATATCTGCAGTTGTTTGGATCTTAATGCACTGAAGGAACTTACAAATATATAATGTTCCTTTACAACCTTACAAATAACAAACTTACAAATATATAATACTCCTGCTACAACCTAATTTTAGTAAAATCAGTGGAAGTAAATATATAAAAAGGGGTTTTGGATTTACCCTGAAAAAAAAAAAATATATTTAGTTATACTTATATTTAATTTTGAAGGCAATTAAAGACAGATTGAGGAAAAAAAGCTCTATGGAAACATAAATGACCTTAGATAATGTACCTGTGTTTGATAACGTACCTGTGTTTGATAACGTGCTTAAAATGATCACAAAAAGCAAATCTCCAAGTTAGATATCCTCTTAACTGTTTCTGTTTCTTGTTCACATGTTCTCTCTCTCTCTCTCTCTCTCTCTCTCTCTCTCTCTCTCTCTCTCTCTCTCTCTCTCTCTCTCTCTCTCTCTCTCTCTCTCTCTCTCTCTCCCTCTCCCTCTGGGGTGATGTTATATTTGACCTTGGGGAAGATCTATCATGCAAAATGAAGTTTCCTCCAGAGATCCAATGTTCACTGTGTTGTAGCGAAACATCCCACCATCACACACATACACTCATCCTCTCCTCGCACACTCATCAACCTGTCATTGTGACCTTTCCCCATGACTATACTACACACTTTCTCTCTCCCTCCCTCTTCCACATTCTCAGTTCGTTTAATTTCAAGGTGGTTTGTTGGCCTGATATATAGTGGTACAGCTGAAGCAATAATGCAGTTGATAAATTGTTCTTAAGTCCAGAATCTCTTTTAAATTCATCATAAATTAGCAGTGGCTTCTCTGCCTGTCTGTAGCCTTCCCACAATCCTGGTATGCTCTCTTGGTTAAACAAAACTGAATCCGAAATGTTGTTAAATTATTACTGCTAAACTATTAGTATTAATAATAATTCAGTAATGTTGTACTTAAGTGTAGTGTTCATAGGGATACACACCACTTGCAAATACCCTTCATGACAAATGATATGACAAACATTTATATATCCCATGTTACAGCCATTATGCCATTTTTTTGTGGAGTTGGAATTTGGGGCTGTTTTTGATCTGTTTGTTTGAGATTGTGTTGTGTTTGTGAGGTTTGGTGGTGCGTTTGCTCCTGGGTCATGGGTCACGTGTGGTATGGGAGGTGCATATAACGCGGGTTAACCTTCCAACAGGGGAGGATGGAAATGGAGAGCTGGGAAGCACACCTTTTTTGACCACGCTCCTGCACGCCAATTCACAATAAGTCATTTTACGTTAAATTCAATAGTAAGGTTTCATTTCAACAATTTTTCATTCATTATTTGTTTTTGTCAAGAAAAATAAAGGTCTTTTTATTTACGACATTCGAGAGAGTGCGTTTATCCAACCCTGGCTCCCCCGTTTCCCCTGCATCGAACAAATCGCCGACACATCCCAGCAGCTGTTTGTGTTCAATTATAAGTTCATTGTTATCAGTTGAAGGTTAATTATTATTGAAGAATGATTTACAAATGGTGTGTAATACATATCAGTTGGAGGCTGCTAAATTAATTCTAATCGTAAATTATCCAGTGCCTCATCAAATATCAAATTCTTGCCTTATGAATTGAAATCATATTATATTGTGTGGAAGTCTGAGGTTTACACCCCTAATTATAATGGATATAATGTAGCAAGGTTTTACAGCAGGGTTTCATGTTTGCCAAGTACCCGGGGTATAGTTTGAATGTTTGGCATGTCATCATGTACCTCTGACATACTAGAACTTCTCACATCATGTATTTGTTTTCCTGATAGTGTTGGCCTGTTCCTTCTTTCCTCTTGTTTAGCTTGTGTAATTTAGCAGTGTTGTGCTAAGTATTGTCCTGCTTTTGTAACCAATCCGAACCATGTACAGTATAGCTGCATTTGTTCCCATGTTCTACCTGCTTTTTGAACTCTAATGCCTGCCTTCATCTTATTTCTGCATACAGTGGACCACATTTATGATTTCTGGATTGCCACCATAATAAAAATAATATATATTTTATGTACTGAGTCACTTGTTGGTTCCAGTGTTATAAAGGCACTCATTTTTTTTTTCATTTAAGGTGGCAAAGCAAATGAGCCTTCTTCCCATTCCTGCTGCAACAGAGTGTTAAAAATCGGTGTGTCACTACTGACAATAACTAGAGTTTCAGTCATACAAGAGGTGAGATTTTGCACACTGCTGTGGTCGTGTAGATTTAACAATAATAAAATGAATAAGAACCAAAGGATTAAAGTCAAGAGTCCTCTTCCTCAGCTCTGCGGCATGACAAGACTAGGAAATTGGATGAGCATGATAGTGGGGACTTTGTAGGTTACTTAGGGTCTACACATATGTGGTCATGGACATGAGGTGATAACTTGACTCATTTGCTTGCCAAGTATTACTAGCAAAGTATATTGTAAGGAAGTAGAGTGTAAAGATTGTAAGGAAGTAGAGTGATGTTATAATAATTCATTCTTCTTTAGTAACACTTTGTACTTTATACTACTCATTAAGATACAAATGAGATCTAATTAATGTAAAGTCTCAGGGTTGGAGTTTGAAGGGAATATTTTTTTCCAATCTGCCTATTATATTGAAATCAGAAAACTTTCTTTGCCGAAGCTTGATAAGAGTTTTGAAACTGAATATTGAATGTGCAAATGTGAAAATAGAAAACCTCATTCTGTTTTAATTTATTTGATTTTGAAGAGCAGAAAGTGAAATGCCTTCACTTTTGATGTTCAAGCATATTCATGAAACAATATGCTGCTCTCCCTGAACCCCATGTTGTTTTCTCTGAGCATACATTAACACTCATGTTGCTATGAATAATGCATAACCCTGAAATAACATACTCTACTGAGGCAACACTGTTTCACACAGTGTCTAATATATATATATATATATATATATATATATATATATATATATATATATATATATATATATATATATATATTATATATACAAAATGAGGGAAGTGAAAGTTAGTCAGGGATTTAACACAGAGCTCTCAGGTTTGAAATGGTAAGTGCTCTAACACTGAGCCACCAGGCCGAGCTAACAGAGGGTGAGGCAGATACACTGGAAAGCCTGAGAGATAAGAGAGCAGACAGGACAAAGTGAGTGAGTGCTCGACCAAGAGGAAGATATTAGCGAAAGGTAAAAAAGGAGAGTGTGAGATGGCCAGCAACTTGGTTTCGACTTTTGAAAACCAATTTCGACTCAAAAAGGAATTTTAACTAAAAGGAGAAAAAGTGAGCGTGAGATGGCCAGCTACTTGGTCCACCAACCAATCTCGACTCTGAAATGAATTTATTTTTTTCTTTTCCCCCCAAAGACCTTTGTAACCACAGATCCAGAAAATATACCATTTACTGGCCTCATCTAAACAGAAACCTCAGCATGTGAATGTTTTCCCAGGTGCAATAATGAGCGAACTGCAAGATGGGTGATATAGTTCTCATAGGACCTCACCATTACCAGAAGGAGGTCTGTGCCTCCCTCTGCCAGCATGCATGGGTGTTGTATGACCGGATGTTACAGTTTTGGAAAAATGTCCATCATCAGCTGTGCAAGCAAAGTGCTTTTGAGGCTATAGGAGGTGAAATCTGTATATTATTTGCCTACCCTTGTGTCTCTGTAGTATCCTCATTAGTTAAATTTATTGTTTGTTACTGTAAATTTGCATTGTGTTTATGTGTTTTAAAGTGTTCCATTTGCGTGTTCTATTGCGTTATTTTGTGTTTGATATTTTTGTGAAGCACCAGCATTTTTGTCACTACCAACAGGTTTCACCTAATTTACAGTTCACCACCAGGCATATTGTTGTGCTGTAAGTTGGAGTTGCCATTTTAAAAAAAAAGCAAGTGTGATCACAGCGACACTAGCCAATCATAGCTCTCTGTGAGCACACACAAGTGGAAGGTGTGGATAGCGCTTTATTTCGAATGGGTTATGATGCCACATGATACAGCAAGAGGAGCATTTCTACAAGATTTACTGGCTGGCTTTAGGCAGCTCAGAGAAATCATGATTGCCTTCACCTTCTCGGATTGGTAGCAGTCATATGATGGGTGTTACCTAACTGGGAGAAGGGAATTTGATGGAAAAAAATCCACAAAAAATAGTGCATGGTTTATGCTTCCTGGTGGAATATACATCACTTTATCTTTTACCACCAACAATGCATACAAGAATCCGAGTCAACAAATCCATCAAACAAGGCATTTCTTATTGACAAGGCATTTCCACCTGCTTTGTTTGTTTTATGTACCATTATTTGTAAATGCTAGATACTGTTGTGTGTGAAAATCCCAGAATATCAGTTTCAGTAGTTTTTTAAATACACAAACCAGCAAATGCCACTTACATTGCATTACTTTTTTTTTTGGTATTTACTGTATTATTTCTTAGGTGCTATTAGATTTTTTTTAAACCTTGACCACTCTAGCACGTGTACAATCACGTTGTCACTCCATACCTTGAAGTTATGAAACCTTGAAAACTAGCTAGGTAAACTGCTTGCAGGTTTTTTAGCACGCTGTGGAACTTCTTAATAACTAAATGTAAATTGTAATAATTATAATAATAACTTTAAGAGATAATGTTGGAATTCTTCATGATTTTGTTTCCAGACAGGAAGGTATTCAAGCCTATAAAACAAGCAATGAAATTAGATACCGTTTTTTCTATTGTAAAACCTGTTATTGACAAATAGCGTAATAATAAATGACAATGATAAAAACAACTGAAGAAAAAAGCATCAGTAAATGAATAAAGTCCAGCATTATGTTTTGTTTTGAATGTGTTTTGATTGACAAAATGTCACAATAAATAATTATCCCCATTTTTTGTGCTCATTCAGCGACAAGACCATTAGTGAGTTAAGGCACTGATGTGCTGCCAGGAGGTCTGGCATATAGTTGGCCTTTTGATTCATCCCAAACGTGTTCAGTGGAGTTGAGAACAGGGCTCTGTGGAGGACAATCGAGTTCTTCCACTCCAACCTTCTCAAACCATGCCTTCATGAAACTTGCTTTATGCACAGGGGCATTGTCATGTTGGAACAGGTTTGAATTCCAGTGAAGGGAAATTGTAAAGTGCTTCCAACTTTGTGCCAACAGTGTAGGGAAGAACCATATATGGGTGTGATGGTCAGGTGTCCACAAACTTTTAGCCATATAGTGTATTACTGGCCTTTGTTAAAACCGATATTGTGCATGAAAAATTGACTTATGTTCAGAATCATGTGTAACTAACACAGTGTTAAAGGTGAGACAGAAAGTATCTCAATTAAATTAAAAATAATAATAATAATAATGACTGTATCTGACTGGCCAACCTTTACAAGAATATGCCAAAATAGCTTCTTTTCCCCCCAATAATAATCCTAGATGAGCCAGTCAACCTATGAATCTGGACTGATTGACAGGTGAGCTCTCTGATATTAATGGATATTCTGGAAGTCCCACCTCTACCGCCACTCAGATTAGTCATGTTTTAGCCATTGACCTTGTCTCGTCTGCTTAAAATTATAGAGTGAAATTTCGCCTTTTCTTTCTGTCAAGGTAAATGAAGAATGTTTCAATATCATTAATGTGAAATAAATCTAGCAAATGAATGTTCCACCCAGCTAATATTAGACAAGTGCATAGTTAACATTACTTAATGATATTTATTAGGGATGCACCGAAAATATTCAGCCAATTCAGGTTGAGGGCACAAGTTCTTGAAAAACTGGGAAGTGGTCCTCATGAGGTAAAACTCTGAATACACTTGAGCTAAGACAAGCTGAGCAATGTCTAAATATGTAGTTATTTTTTGAGTTTGAAATAATTTCATTGTTAACTCCTCACTTTCATGTGTTACTTAATAAGAGACTGGGGTTCAAGATTGAAGTTTTCAACCCAAAGCAATTAAGCATCTGACTCTTGGTAAACCTATAGCAGGGAGTGATAGTGAGAAAGTTTACTCTGTGCCATTTCAGAATAAAATGGAGTACACTGGGTCAATGCAGGTGCTTTTGAGTTCTTGGAGGCCAAACCTATTTGCATAGAGATTGACCTTTCGCACTGTTATGCTATTCATTTATGCATGGTGAGGTGTAATAAGTGGAATTGGGTACTCCTTTTTCATTGTTATAGACCACACAAACCACCACTTAATGGACCATTAAGCTACTTAGCAGGCTACTGTAGTGTACAATCTGCTGCAAATCATCCTCTAAATTCTACATCAGTTCAGGATGAGGGGCATTGCTGTACCTCTACCATGGTCTGAGTGATGCTACTTGACAAACAACTATAATGGAAAGTTTTGAACTAGCTTCCTAGGTCCTCCAGAATTAAGGCAAATCACTACAGGCTAATAAGGTTTAAAAACAAACAACAACAACAAAAAAACAAGTTTTGCCATGTTCTTACAATAAAATGAAAATTTATTTTACATAAATACATACATTTATGCCAATGAGGATTTTGTCAAATTAAATTTGCATACATTTTGCTATGTCTAATCCCATTCCACTAGTGGGGTCACCCCCTCGAAGGTTTTACCTAAAGGGGTACCCTTACATGATGTGTGTGCTGTGGCAGGGTGGTCTACACCATAGACATTCATTCGATATTACAGTTTGGACATGGATTCTACCCCGGGCTCAAGTGTTTTGCAGTGACCCTCGGGCTCAGACCTTTTTGAACAGGCCATACCCTTAATATGATGGAGTGGGTATTCTCATTCCCACAGCGCGAAGCTCACACAACGTTGAGTTCCCTTTGAAAAGGAACATCTGGGTTACACATGTAACCCTGTTCCCTGAGAAGGGAATGAGAAATTGCGTGGTTTTGTCATACTGGGGCATACTTGTGAATTGTGTCTTCGCTTCAGATAATAGAGGCTGATGACATGGTTTACAGGCACTGTCACCTGACCATGACAGGCCTATAAATAGGCGTGATTTCACACAGACTTCAGATACAGGTCATGCGTGAGGGCTCTTCCCGCAGCGTGAAGCTCACCCAACGTTTGGTTCCCTTCTCAGGGAACAGGGTTACATGCGTAACCCAGATGTTCATTATGTGTTTTTCAATGGAGTAGCAAATACAAATGGCTTGGCCTGGAATGGCCTGGAAATCATGCAAGAATCACAAACTTTCACAGGTTATGGAATGACATACTATCGTGTGTTTTTCTTAAAAAGGAGAAAATGATGGAGACTGTTTGCACAGACATAATTGCAGATGGGAATTCAGACTTTTGGCATTTTTCATATTAGATTTGAGAAAAAAAGCCATATTGATTTCTTTACGCATTTTTGCATGTATTCTGGATATTCTGGTCAAATCCGCTCGCACCTGCCTGAAACTGTTGTGTCTAACCCCAAGCTTAAAATATGATCACATACTATGACATTTTTACCTCTATAAAAATTATTTAACACATTAATTTGTTTAGAGAACAATATTTATGTATGATGTGGCTCATATGTCACAATATAATTTCAGACTGCACATTATTTGTCAGGTAGAAATAAACACAAACAAAGCTTGTAGTAGTACTGCAAGCTGAAGGTGCTTCAAATTAAGAAATTGAGTAATGTTGAAATATAAGCAGAAGGTAGACATAATTATGTTGTATTGCATGATGTGCTCAAACAGAATTTCCTTTTATTGTAACTATTTTTCATGTGAAAATTGGCATCTCACTGTACTGCTTGGTAAATCTGATCTGGGGACATTCCGAGGCCTTGAAGGCAATTGAATCGTGTCTAGACGATCCCAAACGTAATCTCTATCTTCACTCTTGATCTGATGTGAGCCACATTTGAAAATTTTTGGGGCCTAGTTTCAGTGCTATAATATGTGTTGATCAAAAACTGCCAACAGCCTTAAGCAGATAAAAAGCAGGTTAAATTTCATCCAGTTTTGAACAACAAGTGTTCAGACTTGTCAAAATGCTTTTTCTGAAAAGGTTCTGAAAATCATTTACAGAGCCCAGCCATCTGGAATACACACCTTTGATCATGCACTGATATTGGCTGCAAAATCATGTAGGTCAGTCTCACATTGTATCACTGTGCCTAATGAATAGAATGGTTGTCTATGAGGCTATAGATAGGCTGTCTATTTACATGACTAACATTATTTTCCATCACTACTGAGAGTCTTCCCAGCATCTGCTATGCAGCAGTTATTTCAGTTATTAGTAGTTTCATGCCAAAATCTCATGCTTGCTGCAGTCTTCAATCTGATCATACTGAATATCCTTTACTAACTTAGTAATGTTTCTCTTTACTCTTTGACCCCTGTATACTGTAATATTTATAACACTACTATCTGTGATCACTCGGTAGAGGATAGGTTCACTATTGTGCCTGGTTCCTCTCAAACTTTCTTCCTCATATCTTCTCAGGGAGCTTTTTCTTGCCACTTTAAACTCTGGCATGTTTTCTATATTGTCTGTGAAAGCTTTAACTATAGAGTGCCCTTCCCTCCTTACTGCTTCTAAATCCACATTAATAACTTATAGGAATGAAAGATAAAGGGATGGTGAAGATATTTCCAGAGTGGTCTTGAGTAGGTCAGGAACAGTTTATCAGTTGCTAAATGTGTTGTGACTAAACAGATGTTTGCCATCTGTAAACCTGAACATAATCTGCCCCGGAGCACGTCAGGAGTGCAGCATAATATACAATGGGCATGTAGTGTGATTAAAAAGGAAAGCCCCTCATCATAAGGCCAGGAAATCTAGAGTTAGCCAAGTAAGCAATAAATCCTACTTTGTGAGACAGGCCCAAGGATGGAGGAGTAGACAACAACCTTGAGCTAATCCCTTGGTCGTATCCCGACTCTGCACTCTGACCTCAACTACCTAACAAAATGCTAATGCTATATGCAAAGAAAAAAATCACAATACTGTGCTTCTATATGTGTTAATTTATGTTTCAATTATCTTATTTTCATAATGTTACACATAAATTATTTGATGGGAAATTACAAGACTAGTAGTTAAAGAATCAGTTGCTTTATATCTGCTAAATTGTAATTGAATGTTGTTTGCTGGGAATATAATCCAGGACAAAAGAAAGATAAGACATTTTGAAATGTAAAAGAAGCAATTAAGCATTCTGGCTGTTCTAGTTTTGTCACTTATGGGAGTCAGGGGAACTTGATACTATTTGCAATTGTCAGAGAATTTCACAATACCATTATATATATATATATATATATATATATATATATATATATATATATATATATATATATATATATATATATATATATATATATATATATATATAAAGGATTTTTTTTTCAGGATATTCATTTGTATATTTAAAAAATGCAAAAGAGCTGATAAAAATTCACCAAGATAACAACACCACCAACAACAACATCATCATTTCTAACACACATTTTAATGTATGATATGAAATGTAGCTATTGATTGAATCTTCCAGTCTTCCCTTCCTGACTCCTGCTCTGGTTTTATAACCCTTAATATAAAACCCTTAGTTCTCATGTTAGTATATATGAGCGCTTAACATTTCTCAAGTATGAGAGGACTTGTTGTCTCTCAGTTTGTCAGTTATATCATGTCATAAGGGAGACATATTGTGTGTGTAAGAGTGTGTGCATGTGTGTGGCAAAGATGGAGCTGTGGGAAATCATGTGTATATTTTAATTATCTGTTTTTCTCCACTATTTGAGGAGAACAGAGTATCTTTATAAATAAGTCTGATTCCGAGTGCATTTGGGAATGCAAAGAAACTGAACAGAATAAATATTCCTTCTTATGATTTCAAGCATTGGCATGAAACCATGCAATTCTTTGTTTAATTTCATTATTTTATAAAAATGATCAAGTTCATTTTGTTTGATATTTTTGCTCAATAAGTATATCTCTTTTTATAACAGAAATCCAAATTGAGCAGCATGGCTCAAATATGCTCCATTGGTCTTAATACTGCAGGGGAAACTGTATTTGAGACTATTTTATTTTGTTTGATTTTAATTTGTGGTATATTTTATTCTTAAGTGCTGAGAGAAATTGTGAGAAATGACAACATTGTGACAGCTCTAAGAACATTTTCTAGACCAAATGAGATTCTGACATTTTAAGTGCTATAGTGTCAAAAACAAGCAGCAAAAATGTCTGTCAGGAAATACCACTTATCTACAATCAATTTGATCACAGAACAGAAACATTTTTTTCCATAGTTTCTTCAGCATAGTGTGTTACCTCATTATTAAACAAAACAAAACAAAACACACACACACACACACACACACACACACACACATATATATATATATATATATATATATATATATATATATATATATATATATATATATATATATATATATATATATATATATAAGTCATTTGACATGACGAATTTGCTGTGGAGAAGAAGAAAAAAATTCAGTAACAGTAGAGTGCAAAAAAAAAAAAGTGAAACTGCATCTCTACCTCTGCCCTCATTCTTTTTAAATATTTGCTCCATTTATTTACTTTAATTATTACATTTAATTCCTTTATCACATTTCATTCACACTGTTGCTGTAGTTGTGGGATATTGATATAATCCTAATTTATGTTTAAATTAATGTTAAGGTAGTATTCTGATGAATTTACTTGGTACTATTTGTTAAAATAGAAACAAATGGGTAATTCAACCAGAGTAACCCTGAGCAGGATAAAACAGTTGCTGATGATGAATCAGTGAAAACAATATATGCTCTCCTGTTGATGAATGTAGCATTCCTATGAGTTTCATATCTGAAAGCATGCAAGAAAATAATAATAAAAAAAAAAAGGCTTACTCTAGCAAAGTTCTGGTTGGTCTATCTATGGGTCTCCTGGGGTCCTAGTCAGGATGCAAACCTCTAGTCATAATTTCAGTTCATACGAACAGAAACTAATTACATCTCCTGAAAAATAGTTTTCAATCCAGGTTATTTTCATTCCCTTGCCACACATTTTTGGATATTTAAACATCACATACAATTTGTAACAGCTCACAAATATAAACTTGGTCTATCAGAATGTTACTTACATTTTCTACTAATTGTCTAACTGGTGGAATGGTGGTGCAGCAGGTCTCCAGTTCTATTCTGAGCTTGGGTTACTAACTGAGTACATGTGGGTTTTCTCACACCTCACCAAAAAATGTTGGCTACTTGAAATTGCCCCTAGGTGTGAATGAATGTGTGTGCATGGTGCCTTGCTGGTATCCGATTGAGGGTGTGTCCTTGCCATGTGCACAAGATCTCTG